>NW_028258312.1:19696969-20000000 GCF_053883595.1 Heterocephalus glaber | reverse complement strand
TTGCAATAGAGTTTTTAACTTTTACATCATAGGGTGTAGAAAGAAACATACACAATATCTCAAGAACTGTGTAGGGTCTAGGATTTCACTTTACTTGCAACTAAGAAGTTAGTATACTACTGTTTCAAGGATGCTGGCAGGAGACACAAGACTCAAGGATCTAAAATGAAAGTCTTTATTATTCACGGTACATCAAGCACCATGAGCAAATCTGTGTTGGTTTTCCTTGACTGTGTTGTCTCCACAGAAACAACACAATGGACCCAAATGACACCTATACACGCTTAATTTCAGTATACAGAAACTTAATATAGTTCTACTTCGCAAAACTAAAATACACAGACTAAATATTAGTCTGTATTTACACTACCCTAAGATCTAGTATTGATGTTTACTGTAAGCTAAGTCTGTGGCCATAACAAAGGAAGATGTATTTCTCTGCCACTTTTATTCTCTAGGGAGACTGTATTTGCTACAGAGAACCAGATCTCTGAGGAATGAGTTAAGGAAGTTATATAAGTATATGAGCTCTCTGTCACAGTGGTCTGCTCTTTCCCTGCAGAACATGCTTCTTTTCCTACATTTAATTGGCCTGCATTCACTCTGCAGAGCATGTTTCTTTCCCTACCTCTAATAAATGTGAAACTTCACCACAAAAAAGCAAAACAAAACAAAAAACTCCAAGTATATGAGAAGTCATTAAGAATGAAAAGGATTAAAATTCTAAGAACATTATCAGAAATAAAATCAAGCAGCACAGCCCCATACAAACTCACAAAATGTCTAAAGAAGTTATCTGGTTCCTTTCAAACCTTAGTATTAAATCATCTGAAGACAGTATTCAATGCAGATCTGATATAGTAGGTCTTGACTGCATTGTGAGAGTAGCTATAGCTAATAAGTAGCCAAGTGTTGTCTATATTGCTTTGAACAGACATACTTTAAGTAGCAACTGTCAGAAGACTTTCACTAAAAAAATAAATCACTGCCTTTTCAAAGGCCACATACTGCATTATACTCAAAATTTGTTACACAGGTAAGATTTTGAAATTTTCTATCATAGGAAAAAAATTCACTTTACTTATGCATACTGCCTTCAATTTGTGGCTATCAATAATTATCAGGTCTACTTTAAAGTAACAGCAGTAGGTAAATTCATATTATTACATGTTCTACATAATATACTTATGTGCTTTTCTTCATACAAAAATATTTGGGTCATGTTGATCTTCAAAATTATCTTAATGTAGTTCTTAATTATCTTTTGGTAAATGATCTACGTATAAAAGGTAGTACTGATTCCAACTTCAATTAACCAATTTAGCTCACAATGTGCTCTTCCTGCTGCTAGTATTAAGAATAAAACTAAATATACAACTCATTTCTTGGCACTTTTTAAAAGGTCTTTTGATAACATTTCAGCAATATGTAGGTTTCTGTACAAGTTCAAAGAATAAACTTTTAACAGGGTTGTGAAGTCTTGTATTTTGGGACTCACCTAATTTGATTTCCGGATGAAATGTCAGGATCAAGTATTAAGTAGTATGGCTCTCAAAATTAATGTTTTTATAAATCCTCAATCCAAACAAATACAATACTGGTAATGGTAAATGCATTTGTTCACATAAAAAGTCTATCTTCATATTTCGAATAGTAATCAAGGATATCATTCAGTGTCAAGCATTTCCATACCAAAAAAATAATGTATACAAGTAAAGCCTAGAAAAAAATCACTCATTTTAAAAAGAATAGCCGTTGCCTACTTTCTTCAAAGTTGAAATAAATGGACAATACATCAGTAATTCACCATTATTGCCATTATTTCTTTCTGTGAATTTGCTACTTAAAATTCCTCTATATAAGAATTCCACATAGACACTGAAAACCTGTCAAATAAGAAATAGCTCACCCTGACCTCCACACTATAAAAAGTTAATACTATTATATATATTTGGAAACACTGAAGGATAAAAAAAACTAACAAAAAAATCACCCCACAAATGATCTTTATTGATCGAGTTAAAATGATACCAAAATGTTGAGAATGACAGATTTTTGAAACAAAGATAAACAAGCAAACATTTCATAGTTTATTTTTGCCTTCATATTTATATGGAAGTTTCCAAATAAACCGTATTTTTTCACATTATAATCATATCACTTTAAAAGGGCCAAATTTTACAATAAAATAATTTCTCCACTGTAATCTTTGCAAATGTTTGATAGAATTCACCACTGAAGTAATTGGGGCCATTAAATTCCACTTGAAAAAGGATTTTTAAGTATATTTTAGAATTGTAGGTTACTTTTCTTTCTTTCAGAACTATAAAGTTCTAACTCCACTATGTTCTTTCTGGCTTACTTTATATCTAAGGAGCAGACTGCTGTCATTGTTTTTATTTTTCTTCTAAAATGTACAGTGGCCCTCAACTGTCCTTAGGCTGCTTTTAAGAACTTTATCACTTTTTTTAAGCAAATTCATTATGTTGCGCCTTCCTCAAATTTTCTGTCCTTGAGGTTCACCAAGCTTCTTGGGTCTCTTGACTTACATGTATGCATACATACATATATACCCACTTATCTACCTATCTACATATTTTAGTCAGTTTTGGAAATTGTTCTGTCATTATTTCTCCAAATATTTTTCTTCTGTCATCCATGTCTTCTTTTTCTCAAACTAATTACAAACACCCAATACCTCCTGATATTACCCTACTACTGCTGTACTTTTTTCAGACTTTCTTTTTTCATTTTGTATAGTTTTCACTGCTATTCTTTAAGTTCTCTAATCTTTATTTCTGTGGTGTCAAATCTGCTCCCAATCACATTCTGTGTATTTTTCCAAATCATGTATTATTCTTTTCATCCCTATAAGTTCAATTTCGATCTTTATTGTAACTTTTCATTCCTCATCATGAATATACATTCTCTATACTCTTGAACTATGGAGTATATAATAACTGTTTTAATGTTTTCATCTACTACATATAATTTCTGAGTTTTACTAATTCATTATTCTCACAGGTGTAAGCATTACGTTCCTACTTTATGTATGCCTGGTGATTTTTTATTAGGTTCCTGACATTGTGAATTTTATGTTTGTTTCTAGATATTACTGTAATCCTTTAAATATTCTGAGGCTTTACTCTGAGATTCTGGCATATAGTTAAGATACTTGGGCACAGTTTAATCCTGATGAAGATGCTCTAAAGGTCTTCTGAAGTGATTTCTAGGGCTAATTTAGTTTCATGTTAAGGTGCTAACCATCTGAGGAACAGCCCATGCCCGATGTGTTAGACCACTTCATTCTAGCCGATGGAAATGCGAACTATTCCTAACTTGGGCCAAACATCAGAGATAGCTCTGCTACTTGCTCCTTCCTAACAGTACATTCCATATGCTTAGCAGATTACTCACATGCATGCACTCATCAGTACCTACAGAGACACTCCAGATTTCCAGAGCATTCTCTTTTTGGTTCTGTACAGGTCACCCCTATCCCATATCATGCCCCACAAGTCTGAGCAAATCCTAGCTACCTTGGCCTGCCTAAACTTCAATGTTTTGGCATCAACTCAGTGACGCATTTATGCTATGCTGAGTTTCTCCTCCTTGTGCGATAGCTTGGAGCATCTCCACAAGCAGTGAACTACAATCCAATATCTGAAAAATACTTCATATACAGTATCTTCACTGGCTGTTTTTTAATTACATAGGGCAGAAGACAAATTCATTCCCTGCTATTGCTCTGGCTGGGAGCAGAAATCCTATACACATTTAGAACTCTAAAAATTCATTTACTTTCCTTCTGCCTCAGCCTCCTAGAGTACTGGGCTTACAGGTGTATGCACCACTATGCCTGCTCTGGATCACTATTTTCAGTATGTACCAAGCAGTGTGCTTGTAAATTATATGGGATCTAATAAAACAAATTGAAAATCCTTAGGCAAGTAATTTTATCTTTATTTTGCTCTATTTATTCATATGAAAATGTACATTTCAGGGCCATCATGAAAGAATAAGTAATGAATATAAAGTAAATGAAGTTTGATCAATTCCTCAGAATCTCACAAGAGAAAGCAGTCCTTTCCTACAGCTACAAGTAATTACTTCTTGAACATGGCACCTTCAAAATCTGAAGTGCTGAGTGCTCCTAAGTCTGCTCCATTCTTTGTCTTATCAGTCTTTTCAGTGTTTAAGCAGAGAAATTTTTTTCTAGAATGTTCAAGTTAAATTTTTCCTTCCTTATCTTCAGGCAACTGCTGTTTTTCCAAGGTCTTCAGAAGTGAGAATAATTGCCTATCTTCATTTATATTGTTGCCCAGAAGGGATCTCTAAACTATGATAAAATTCTCTGGAGTCTTCTCTTTCCCAGTCTATATAAATGTAGGAATATATTACAACTTAACTCTCTATCTTACTTTCTTTGAATTTTGTGGATGTTACCCTGTTAGATTTTTATACCATATACAGACCAAAAAAAGTAGATTAATTTAATACTAAATTGTTCTATTTTAAATAAAATATACATATCTGAAGTCATAGGAAGAAAAATGCTTTATATCCCATAAAAATACTGAACACAATTCTCATATTCTCATATTATTCAAAACTTAACTGACATATATTACTGAGTATCAGTATGTTGTGAGACTCTGTGTTAGGCACCAAGAATTCTACTGTAAACCAAATGAACAGAACCTCTTGCCTTATTTAGCTTACATAAGGGAGATTCGATAGTAAACTCAAGAGAAGCAAAATGTGACATGAATTATTGTAGAAAATACTGGGATCTTTGAGAATGTAACCTAATACTAGTTCTGAGAAGGTCACACTAAACAAATGACACTTGAGGATAAATAGCAGTTACACAGATGAAGGAGAGAACAAGTAGGTAGTTTCATGAAAAAGAAAAATAAAACAGGGCATACTAAGCTGTGAGAATAACTTCAAGTTACTCAGAAAGTTCATAAATGCTGAGTATAGCATACGATAGAGAAAAAGTTAAGCTACACAGGTCATCCTGGGGTCTTGTAAGACATATGAAGGAGTATGACCTTTATACTAAAGTTACCAAGAAGAAGAAGAGTAAAAAGTTTGTCATTTTTAAAATCTCTTTTTGGCTCCAGAGTATGAAATACAACTGGAGCTAGAGGGATCACTCAAGAGGATGCCAGCAGAGTACCCTCACTGTCTTCCTGTGACTGAATCTAAAGAAATCATTACACTCTTCATAGGACACCACAGTCTCCAGGTTTTCTCTGGCTTCAATGCCATTTTTCCCCATTCTCCATTGTGCTAAAGTGTTCTTGGGCCCATTGCTTGAACAATTTTTCCGTTTATATTCTATTTTGTTTATTCAAGACGTGACCAATGGCTTTTTTCCCAAAGCACGATTATCAAGTAAACACCATATATTTTACTTATATATTTTATCGGCTTCCCCTTTCTCATAATGATGTAATTTCTATGAGGAGAGGGATGTTTGTCTGTTAATTGTATGATCTCTTCAGTTACCTAGAACATGACACAGAGTAGGTGGTCTGCAAATACTTATTTATGAATGAATGAATGAGTGAATAAACAAAGGTAGAGAACCCAAACTAAGGTCAACTCAACGTGGGTAGAAAGGATTAGAGGACTCATCAGTGGGTAAAGTAGGAAAATTGCCAAGCTGTAAGGCTGAGGGAAAGGAAGAACTCAGGTTCAACTCCTTGATAGCTGACACAGGTGACTATACATATTAGCAATATGCAGAATACTTTCTCTGGGGAGTGGAAAGATGGAAAGACAACCAGTTCAGTTTTGCATATTCGGAGTATGAGGTACCCAAGTGAAGATGTCTAATTTAGAGCAGAGAGAGATAGGGTTATAGATATGGATTCACATTGCACAGATATGGATTAGAGGCTTTTCATTCACCAAAGAATACTGAACACAGTGATGAAAACAGAAGACCTAGACTTGAGCACTGCTTAACCCAACAATAAAGGTTGGACAAAAGTAAAACAAGCTGCAAAGGAGATGAAAAAGGAATGTTCACAGAGATAAGAAAACCAAGAGTAATCTGAGATCATAGCTAAGATAATATTTCGAAAAGAAGTCACAAAATCAAATATTGCTAAGTCAGCAAACAAAAAACCATGAGGATAAAGACAGACTTATACATATTTAAAGCACTGACTGTAAAAAGCCAGTAGAGAAAGAGAAATGAACGGAGGGAGTGGATAATTGGTAGAGATGAGTAGCAGGATAATTGTACGTGTCAAAATAGATGAAATGGAAACAGGAAGCTAGGCACATTTATTTTTAATTTTCCATGGAATTATTTACATGCATATTATATACTGTGTTAGTCAACTTTCTTTGACTGGAACACCTTCAAAGGAGGAAAGATTACTGTATTTTGGCTCATGCTGTCAGAGTTTCAGTGCATGATTGGTGGCTCCATGGCTTTGGGTCTGCAGAACACGGTCCTCATGGCTGAGGAGTGTGATTGCGGCAGCGCAGCACAAACCCCTTTACCTCAAGGTGGCCAAGGAAGCCAGAAAGGAAGGGCGGGGTCTCAACACCCGCTCCAGGGCACAGCTCCAGGGACCTCACTCCTTTTCACTGGGCCCCACATCCTCCGCTTCACCAAATCCCTGCAGCGCCCTAGTGTGGGGCCCCAGCCTTCAACATATGGACCTCGGGGGGCCATTTAGGATCCGAACTATTACGTGTCCTACTTATAAACCTGTGATGTCATTTAGGATTGTTTGAGTGCTCCTACAGCAATTAGCAAAATAATAGCAATAGACTAAGGACAACAAAGTGTATGCAACATAACCTTTCCTCGCTGCTATTTCCAATAACCTATATATACAGTCTTCTCCATCACACTCAGATGAATAACCTTATCAAGGCGGAACAACCAGAATGGACAAAATGTTGGTTTAGTTTTTGCTTTATTGTGTTTTTTTTGTTGTTTTTTCTTGTGTTTGTTTGGGAGGTTTTTTGTTTTTGTTTCTTGGTACTGGGGACTGAATCCAGAGCTTTAGCACTGAGCTATAATCCCAGTTCTCTTTTTATTTTTTATTTTGAGACAGGGTCTCACTAAGTTGCTGAGTTGCTCTGGCTGGGGTTGAACTTGCAATCAATCCTCCTGCCTTAGTGTCCCAGAGTTCTGGGATTATGGACATGTCACCACCACGCCTGGCTTACCGTTCACATTTAATATATGTAATTACCTACTTAAAAGGGAAGTTAGGTCCTGAAGATCTTAGTTTAGATGACTTTATATATGTAAATCTGTTTCAGAGATAACTTAATTAGGGCATAATACTTTTTAATACAAAAACTAATGCATTTGTGGACTATATACTGAATTCTTTTCCTTTAAAGATTTTCATAAAATGCATGCAAACTGAACCTATGTGTGCTATATAAAACACTCAGCACAGTATCTTAACTCCCTGAATGTGGAGGAGTGGACACCCACTTCAGCAGGTTGAGGCCTTGTGTCTGCAGTCTGTTGCTCTGTGGACTCTGCAGATGGGCTACTGACAAAAGCGCTGATGTGATTCTTAACAAATGGGTGCTGAGAAGTGACAGCTACCTGTCATGCAGAGCTAAAATAGTGAACCATGATAGCCATCTCGGCTCAGACCAACTCTTTTGTAGAAATCTTACCTAACTACTAAATACTTAGCTGCCTACTGTGGTTGAAAATTCTTCCTTCATTAAGACCGAAAACATTGATGTAAAAAAAATTCTAGAAAATCTTTCATTGGATGGGCCTTCATTAAAAATTACACACAATGCAGACACACACACTCTACCTGCTTATTCCCAATTACTCTGCAGGCTAGGCTTCAGTATAAACTATTAGCTATTTTTAACCAACCCATACTTCTATCTTGTTCTCACAGGAAACAAACAACTATTCCCCCGCTGACCTTGGGTATTAACTGTTCTTGCTTTTTATATTACTGTTTGTCTTATTTGCTCTTCTATCTAACCAACTAAGCCCATCAGGAAAAATCATATATTTCTCTAATATCCTGCACTGCTAGGTCAAAAACAGGTTGAAATCCTGGCATAATTATCCAAAGGCAGGCATTAATGTTTTTGAAAACTGCTAAATGCAAACCTGTTAATCCTATCAACAAAATTAAGAAGCTTTTTATTCATGTTACTCATATAGGAAAATAGATTTTGCTGACTTTAGGGGTTTTTTTAGTTTTTACAGTATTCTTTCATAATTGTATCACAGATACAGCTTATTACTTTTCAAATAGCTATTGTGAAAAATAATTGTGAAAAGACAAATAAGTATTAAAGCTACTAGGACTTAATTAAAAGAAATAAGGGGGAAAGCCTTTCTAAAAGACTATTAATTTGTTCTCCCTATGTAGAAGTCAGAAGGAACTTATTATTAAATACTCTCTACTGTCCATCCAACTTAAATGTGTAGAACAGCAAAATGGGAAAAATATATTCTTGCTTCTTAAAGGGTGGTTCCAATTATTTTGGTTGCTCTGGAAAGAGCTCATAAAAGGTGAAATAAAAATATTCTTCCAACCACCTTTTCTTTTGCTTTCCTTTCTACTAGTGACACATAGGGACATAGTTCATGCGGGAAGACATTCCCTAGTGGTAAAATTAAAATATATGGATAAGAAACAAGAATAAGCCTAAGTTTTAAGGCAGGTCAGAATCATGCAAGAAGTCTGGAGCCAAGGCCCCTCACATGACAAACTCAAGACTTAGCTCTGTCACGGCAAGTGATTGCCAACCAATCACACTCTACCCTGTTTCTGGGGTTGTTTTGTTTTGTTCCATTGCTGTTGTTGTTTTGTTTTGTCTATTAGTCAAAAAGTAAAGTAAATGAATGGAAATCATTCATTCAGTGAACATTTGTTGAGCACAACTATGTGATGCACAAAAGTAGAGAAACTGCTTAGGCACAAAAGATGAAAGACAATCTGGCTCTATCCTTCAGGAAGCTAATGGTCTAGAGGACAGGAGATCTAGGGACTTGTCTCAGAGAAACTAATTTCACTGAAATGACAAAGAGCACCTGTATGACCTGTGGTGGTCCAGGCTTTAGGCAAACAAAAACCAAGAAACTACAGAAATCAGGGACTTTAATGACTTAAAATTCCCATAATTTTGTCTTAGTTACTTTTCTCATTCCTGAGACAAAATACCCTACACCCAAAGTTAAGGGAGGAAATGTTCATTTGGCTCGCAGTTCATAGAGGTTTCAGTCTAGCTGGCTGGCTCCAGGCAGGGTGGCACAGAAGAGGGCATTACAGATGAGAAATGGTTCATGGCAGGCAGAAGGCAGCAAGCAGCAAAGTAGCAAGCAGCAAGCCACAAGAAGCAACCCTCTTTCTGTTGCTTATATCTTAATGAGGCTACCCACCCTTAGGCTGGGTATCACTCACATCCAGGGTGGGGCAGTCTTAATCCTAGCATTATATCATGAATCAATCCCAGCATCACATCCTTGATCCCACCAGTACACACCCTAGATCCAGCCACATCCAAAAAGCCTCACTTATGAGCAAATGAGGCTTTGGGGGGACATCTAGATAAAAACCATAACACCCACAGATCTATTCCTTACTCATGGACAGCACTCATACTCATGGGAGTTTTTTTGCCGTGGGCCCCATCTGCATTACCTTAATAGCTGATTTTATGGGCCAACTTGGCTGGACCATATTTCCCAAACACTTGTAAGACATTATTCTAGACATTAGTGTGTAGGTCTTTTTGGATGAGATTTACATACAGCAAAGTACTTTTGAGTAAAGCTGTGAGCTCCATAAAATGGATGGGCCTCACCAATCAGTTGACAACCTTAACAGTTAAAGGCTCATGTTCCCCCAAACCAAAGAGAATTCTGCCAGCAGACTGTCTTTACACTCAAACTGCACCTCTTTGCTGAATCCCCAGTTTTCCACTTCCTGCATCAGAGTTTGGACTCAATGACCTCCATAATTATATAAACCATTCTTTAAAAATAAATGACTTTGTGTATGTTTGCATGTATATTTATGCACATATATATGTATATATATACATATATATACATATATATACACATATATATGTATACATATACATATATATATACATATATATGTATACATATACATATATATATATGTATATATCCAATTATTGATGTTTCTCTGGAGAACCCTGACTATCCATCTAGCTGTGATATGGCAGATCCCCTCCAATCATATCATAAATGCAGAAAGATCTTCTAAAAACTAATAAGGTAGTATAAATGCTACAACAGAATTACAAGCTTTGAATCCACATATAAGACATAATGGAGAGAGAGGTCATTCTATCCTGCAGGGATCAGATAAAGCTCACTTAGAGGTTGATCTAAGTTTGCAAGATGAATAAATACTCTGGAAGCAGATGGGAGGGGGTGGTGAAGCAGCATTCCTGGCACCAAATGCTCTCTGCATGAGTAGAGTCTCAGAGACATAATGCAGCATGACATATTACAAAAGCATACATAGGTTTATATAGCTCAAGTATAGATAAGTGGAGTCTGGGGCAAGAGGAGACAATGATAAAACAGGAGAAATATAGAAAAGCCAACTCATGAAAATTCAGGTATGACAAGGCAAGCAAGGAGTTTGAATTTTCATTTTGTATAGAGTCACATAAAACTTTTAAAAACAAACCTCATCACAACTTTAAAAGGTATCTCTGATAGCAATGTTAAGCATATGTTCAAAGAAATTAAACAGTAAGAACAGAACAGGCATGGATGGGCCATATGGGAGGTTAAGTGCCTTGGGCAGCTCAGACCTACCACAACAAATGCCTAAACTGGGTTTCTTAAACCACAAAATTTATTTCTCACTGTTACAGAGGCTCAGCAGTCTGAGATTAAAATGCTAGCCAATGTAGTTCCTCTGAGGGCTGTTTTCTGGCTTACAGAGGGCCACCTTTTCATTGTGTCTTCACATGGCCTTTCCTCGATTGTACACATATAAACAAAAAATCTATCTCTGCAATCTCTGCTTCTAATGAGGCCAGGAATACAACTAGATTAGGACCCTACCCTTTATAATCTCATTTAGGCTTAACTGCCTCTTAAAATCCCCTCTTGAAACCTTCATTATGGCTTAGCACCTCCACATATGAATTTGGGGACACAAGATACAATTTGGTCCACTGCAATGAGGAGTTGCAGCAATCTCACTAAGAGGTGATATAGCCCTAAGCAAAAAGCAACAGAAGTGAAGATAGACAAAGATGTGATGCTAAGATGGTAAAATAACAAGACCTTGTCATCAGTTAAATATAATGAGTGAGGAGACCATGAAGTTTCTGACTTAAAACCCCAGGGCTTTAGACGCTCAAAATGCAGGTCCAGTGATAAGCAGAGATGAAAAGTCAGATGTCAGATGAAAACAAAAGGATTACTGAAGATGTGTCTGCTAAAGATTCAGTCATCACTCAAGGGCCTGAGATTTATTTTACCCTATTTAAAAGCTAATCTATTAGTCTGTGACTGTTTTGTAGATGCTGGTAGCAGATAGGTCAATGACAAAGAAAGGTCTTTAGTAATCATAGTACAGCACCAGCATGTCTGCACTGGTTCCCTGGACCCCCACTTCCCTGGGGGTGATGGACATGAGCTCAGATGGACAGCACACACAGTACTTGAGTCAAAACTGAGGAAAACAGAGTTTGGGAGACTATTTTATAGCAAGCAGTAAGCAAGTCTGTTCTCTGTCTCAGAGGGAGACATTATTTCACCCTTGGAGATTATTCAGTATAAATATAACCCCTAGACATGGCTCAAGTAAAAAGCAGCCAAGGTCTTGTATTCCTGGCACATGCAGAAGGACACAGAGGAGCACAAGACACTCTTAGAGGACTCTCTCATGCTACTCACCATCCACTGGTTCCTGCCACGGCTCCAAACACAGCACAGCCAGCAGCCAGGCACTTAGGCCTCAGACAAACAAAGTGTCTCAAAAGAATCACAGCAAACTATTCAGACACAACTCAAGTGCTAAAATGGCTTCTGTTAATCCCAGAGTGTGGTCAGCTCTCTGTATCTGCAGGTTCTGTATCTGTGGATTTAGCCAACTGTGAAATAAAAAGTATTCAAAAAAAAAAAAAACCCGCATCTGTACTGGACATATACAGATCTTTTCCCCTAAACAATACAGTTTAACAACTACCTACACAGTATTTATATTATATTAATATTATAGGTAATCTAGAGAGGATTTAAAGCATATGGAAAGGTCACTGTGTCATTTAATATAAAGGATTTGAACATTTGCAAATCTTGGTATCCACAGGGATTCTGGAACCAATATTCTCTGAATAGCAAAGAATAACTGTATTCCAAATCACAATAATGGAAGAACCCAAAATAAAATGGCACTATCCAAAAACATTAACGTCTACAAGTAAAAGAGTCACATTCACACACAAAAAAATCCTTCAAGTTTCTTATATCTTAGTCTTCTTTTTCACTAAGATTTAACTTTGAAAATTTTCAAACACATAGAAAAATTGGAAAATAGTACTTTTTTGCCTTTGTATCTACTACCTTGATCGAATAACCTAATATTTTGCCATATAAGCTTTTTAAAATTTGTTTTCCTCTTTTGTTAAAAAAGTATTAAAAAATAACTCTCAGGCATCGCGATTATCTCCCTAAGTAGTTTATATGTGTCTCCTAAGAATAAGAATATTTTCCTACATAACCACAATGCCATTATCCCACTTAAGAAAATTAACAATTTTTCCCTAACTGCCTCTAAAAAATATAGGCTTTTAAAATTTTATATTGCTAGCTTTTGAGCCAAAATCCTACCAAGATTCATAACGTGCCTTTGGTTACATTTTCTTAGTCATTTCCAAATACAACAATATCCCTGACCTACAGCAGATACATCTTAATATTTTTAATGACATTCACATTTGAATGAGACCACAGTAACTATCTTTTAGTACATCCCATGTTCTGCATTTGTCTCTCTGTGTCCTTGTGGTATCATTTAACTTTTTACTTATCCCTTATACTTTATGAAAATTGGAAGACACATCTAAAGGTCTTATTAAAGTCACATTCGACTTGTATTACAAGAATACTAAGAGGCAACAGTGTATGATTCAAGTGATATCACATCAGAAAACACATGTTATGATGTTCTATTGCCAGTGACATTAACTCTGTTCACTTAAAGTGTTGACAGCTAGATCTCTAAATTTTACTTTCACCTTTATAAACTGCAAGAAATCTGTGAGTTATACTTTACTACTGTGCATATATTCTATTCCCTTCCACTCTTTCCCCTAAAGGCATTAGCATGCACAGATGATTCTTATCTGAAGTAATTATCTCATTGAGCGGTTGTATACTGGTTTTCTATTACTGCTACACAGTGGTAGTGAACCTACAGCACAAGTGCTGCAGTGGGCCATCTGTTATCACTGAAAGTTGCAAAAGGTTTGCCATCACTGTGCTGTAACAAATTAAACAACACAGTTTAACATTTCAAAATCTACAGATCAGCAGCCTGGGGTGTTTCTAACAGTTTCTCTACTCTAGGTTTCAGAAGGTTAAAATGAAGGTATCAGCTGGACTCTTTTCAGTGCTGAGGATTGATCCAAGGACCCTCACTCTGAGCTACATTCCCAGCTCATTTCTTATTTTCTGAGACAGAGTCTTGCTACGTCACAAAGTTGCTCAAGCTAAGATGGAACTTGCAATCCCTCCACCTTGGCCTGACAGAGAGCTGGGATTACAGGTGTGAGCCACCAAGCCCAACTAGCTAGATTCTTACCTGGAGGTTCTAGAAAAAGTCTGCTTCTCAAATTATTCAGGCCACTGTAGTTGCAGGGCCTTTCCTGCTGGCTGCCAACTGGGGGCAGCATAAGCTCCTAGGGGTCTCTCTCTCCCATAGGAGACATTGTATCTCCAGGCCAGCAATACTGCACTAGATCCCTCTTAAGCTTGGAATTTCTTTGGTTTTCTCTTCTGTTGAGTTTATCCTCCAGTTTAAAAAAATACATAAAGAAAGAATTAATACTGTATACACATTTCAAAGGCCAGGAGTGGTAGCACATGCCCATATCCCAGTACTCGGGATGCCAAGGCTGGAAGATGGCCATGAGTTTGAGGCCAGAGTGGGCTACATAGCAAGACCCTGTCTCAAAAAAAGCCAAAATAAATAAACACACACATACACACACACACACACACACACACACACACACACACACATATATACATCTCTTTCCTCTTTCTCAATGAAAGGAAAAAATATGCCTGAAACAATTCCTTAAGATATTAACAGTTTCCCCTCTAAAAAAGTTACTATTTTATATCCCAGTAACATATGAAAGAGGTCCTGTTTCTGTATAGTCTCAACTACCAATGTTGTTAAGTATCTTATTATGTTTAAAGACAATTTGCATTTCTTTCCCAGTGAACTGCTTGTTTACACTTTTTACCCACTGGTGAGTTTTTTGGAACTCTGAGGGCAGGTTTTGTTGTTGCTTTGTTTGCTGTCTTTTACTTCTCCAGTTTTAGAAAACCGTGTAGTCTTTGGTATATCTGATAAGACAAGACATTCTAGAATCGTAGCATTCATTTATTGTCCCAGACAAAAATTAGACATTTCTCCAGAGAATTCCGGTTGTTTTATAGGAAATAATAGTTTAAAACCACAATCTACCAGTTTACTACATCAAGACTATAATCAGGACCAATAGGTTGGTTTTACATTTATATTGCTGATTCATTTGGAGTTCATTCTGGTATACATTATGATGAAAAGCTGAATTTCAATTACTAAAAAGTCTCTTTTCCTACAGTGATTTATGATTGCACCTAACATAAACTATACTGAGATGTATATTTGGTCTTTTATTGTATCTAGAGTCTGTTCAGCTGGTCTTTGTATCTATTCACATGTCGATGATATGTTATTTTTTAAAGGTGTACAGTTTTTCTGAATCACAGAATACAGAGAATTATTTCAGTGGCTATTTTTTATAATTCTAAAATATCTAATTACTAATTCCACCCTAGACACAATAGTATGCTTACGGGAACAGATGCCAGAAAGAGATGATATCAAAGGAGACTGCTAACCCAATCTGGGCCAGGGCTCCTTTCTTTGACTCTACTATAAAAGCACAAGGTTGACGTCAGTAATAAGTAGATAGAGAAAGAGGACAGCAAAACACAGAAAATTAAAGCTTTTAAATATAGATAATAAAGGTAAATTAGAAATCTTAAACAACATAGTTCTATTTTCCTTTCATGCTCCTAACATTTGCATGGCCCATTCAAAGGATATAATATCACATGTATTCATCTGCTTTTCCACAACAGTACAAATAATTTTTATTCCCATTTTACAGTACAGGCTTGCAAATATACCTCTAGAGTCACACAGATGACTGAGACAGAGCTATGACCCAAATCTAGCAATCTTGATTGCTAGCAAAACATAACACGGGTGAATTTCAGATTATAAAGTGTTAATTAGACACAAATAATTGCATATATTCAAGTATTTGAGTATTAAAATAGGAATTTCTACTGTTCCTTAAGTCGTTCCTAGTTTTAAATACCTAAATACAGTTATTGGGGGAAAAAAACCCCAGCCTATAAAATATCATTTGCCTGCATTCTTTAATAAATCTCAGTTATAAAGAAAGTAATTTTTTTCAGTAAGTTTCTACTATTTTACAAGACATATTACTCTTTTAGATCCAGGAGGAAAATTATGCCCTTAGTTGTTTCTGTAAATGTGATCCTATCCCTTAATAAAGAGCCATGCTTTAAGACTACTTAATTGCTATTTTCTTATTAAGCACATTGACAATTTATTAATTTCTAAAGAGGCTCTCAAGATGTATTTCAAAGAAAATCCAAAGACCCAAATTAGGCAAGAAATCAAATCTTTCATTATAATTTCTTCTGGATTATAAATTATCCATTTAATACTAATTCAATATTGACGTGAAAGAGATAGTTGAGAAAATTCACAAGTAACACGTTGTTTTTTCTACCACACTATTTACTACTTAACATGACAGCCTTTCTATTTCTAACAGCAACATTATTTCTTGCATTCAACTCTAACATGTACCCTAAAGTCTTCTATTTTGAAAACTCCCCTTTCACACCATTGTCCCACCTCCTTAAGCTGACAGTATCTTTTTAAGTATACAGAATTTATCCAAACTTATTAAGGACTATATAGTTTTTGGGCCATATGTGGATAGTATAAAAACATAAGACATGTATTAGCAAAAGCATTTGACTATAAAAATGTAACTGTGTGCATGTATTCTTTTGTGTATTACAGCACTACATTCTAAAAACAAACTGACATCTCAGTTTATTTTACTTACACAATAAGTTTAATTTACATAGAAATGATAGAGCATTTCAGGAACAAGTCTTAAAAAACAATTTCTGCTGAATAACTGCTATAATAATCTCCTTAAGAGAGAAATAAACATAAACTAAAATGACAGTTGTGAAACATATATAGTATCTTTCAGCTAAACACAATAGTTGATATTCAGTAGGAAACCACTTTAAGAAAAAAAATGAAGTTTTCTTTTAGGTTACTGCTTGAAATCAAAACCTGTTTCCTTAAAACTTCCAAGATTAAGCACAGCAAATACTGTTTATTAAAGCAGGCTCTCAGGGAGAAAACTCAAATTTGCACTGTCTCCTGAATGCTCCCTTGACCATCAAGAAGACAGAAAAGGGTTTCAGTGCTTTTCTGACCAGTAACTGGTGACATGCTATCCACAGGTTCTTGCTTAGTGGAACTAGAGATCTTAGTAGTAATATCAAGTATTCAGTTATTTCTAGAATTTAAATACAAAAGTTTATTTGTTTGAACTGTGAACAGTTATACAAGAACTTGCACTTTCTAAATTATAATGATAGAAGTCTGAAGCATGACTGTGAAGGATAAAATTTTTAAATAGAATATGATACATTTATAGTCTCTTTTTACCAATCTTAACCAACAAAGCTTTCGTATTCTGAAATTTCTAGATCTTAGATGGGAATTGAAATAGAAATAATTAAAATTATTTAGCTTTACAAATAGAAAAGTAAGGCCAGGGATTTAGCTCAGTGGTTCTGCCGCCTGCCTCACAAATGCCAGGTCCCAAGTTCGATCCCCAATACAAAAAAAAAGCCAAACAAATAGAAAAGTATCATTATAATTTTCTTTTCTTCTAATAGGAAAACATATATTTTTATGTTTAAGTTCTTAACAATGAGAAATTTTCTAAGATGCAAAGATTCAGAATTTATACTAAAAAGTCTATGCATCTGTGTCACATTTATTATTCAACAAATATCATGAGGATACAGAAAGTTTCCCTAAATTGTTTAAATATACGTATTTTTAAAAAAGTGTAATGTAAGGTGATAAATAACATAAAAGCAAATACAGCAAACTTATGCCTTTATTTTACTAACATTTTCTTTATTGAAATTCTATTTCCTTATTTTTTATTTTAAACTATTGTAAATGGCATTCATTTTTAATGTCACCTTAAATCAGTTTTCACATAAGACAAAATAGGAAGGAAAAGAGAATGGGATGAAGGGAAACTGAGAAGAGAGAAAGACTCTAGCAGAGAGGATGAGGGAAGGCTTCCTGAAGGTGACAGGAGAGAACAGAGATCTGAAGGTAGGCGGAGGTGAGGTTTCCTGACCACACAGAGGCATGTCAAGAGGATAAAACAGTTTAAGGTGAAAGAACAAGGTGTGAGAGAACAACAACAGTTGGTTAAATTTAACTGAAAGACATGGTTCAGAACTAGAAAGGAAGGAATGTGAATGAAAAGAGAGGTCCACAAATGTGTTCAATCCCACTATAATGAACTCTAAACAAACTGATTCACTCTAGTGAAAACTGTGTCAAAATTAGTAAATGGCTAGACCTCAGGCAACCCATTCCTAAAATGTATAAAATGAAATTCAAGTAAAAAGCAACCTTCAACAATAAAATTAGCAATGATACAAGTATCACAAACATGATATGAGAATCAAGAGGGTTTGGAAAAACACTGTAACAACCAGACACATTTCCATGTCCCATCCCTGTGCGTTTTGTTGTGGTGACTTTTATGTTAGGAAATTATGTTTACTTTTGATCCACACATTTGGAAAGAAAACGGACTGGTCCTTCTACCTGACAAGTCTATTCGTGTAATAAATGTTGATTTAATGAAAAAATGATTTAAGAAACATTAGATTAAGTTTAAATGCTATGATTTTGGGTAATCACTTGAGGCCAACTGGATTATGAGTATGAATCTGAATGCAGGCATACTAGGTGTAATGTAGGTAATACAAAATATGCTCTCAGTATAAAAATAATCATCAACGTGAAAGCTCAAAATATTTTAATTCTCATGGAATAAGATCCACCAAAAATATACCTGTGACTCTCAATATATCCAAAGAATTAGATATGAGATCCTGGGAGAAAGGAACCATTTATAAACGGGAAAATCTAACAAGATACAGTAGATGAATTTTGATACAGATCATGTTAAAAAATACAGATAGAGAGTAAAAAAGATGTAGATACCAAAAAAGACAAGGTATGTTGCGAGAGTAGCAACATGTCCAAGTGAGCTGGTACATAACATACAGCTTATGGAAAGGACTAAAGTATAAACTGCATTTAAAAACAAATAACACTAGCTCTTCTCTAAGGTCATTATAGTATGGTTATTCTATAACCATACAGCTTGAAGCATATATTCAGTGAGTAATGAGAAGGTTATTTTTAATCCAAAGTAGAAATCTTTCGTGTCATTGAATATATTTAAGTTATAAATGCTAGCTAACACTATTAAGAACTGTTAAGGGTCATTATGCTGAAATTATCTTACAGATGTTGTCAGAAGACACCACACATTTGGATCAGAAATAAAAGACTTTTTAAATCAGGGACAGCAGGCAGCATGAGCTTCATATATTCTGCATCTCTTGCCCTTCAAATTCCAAAGAAGCAATGCGGAGAGGCCCAGATGGTCATGGAGCACAGCGAGACTACACCACAACTAAGGAACCTCAAACTCAGCAAACCAAATCTTCTAAAGGCACTGCTAGCAAACCTACCATTCTTGGCTATTGGTGAGGGAAGGCAGGATCACTGTATTTATTATTTTAAGTAGCAAACAAATTTTCCTACTGTCTGGGCAGGAGACACAAACTGTACCTTTGATGACTGTTTTCTGCACAGATATCCTTGGAAAAATAGTCTAGAATATAAGTTGTTGAAGCCTTTGCTCAGAGACAGGCAGAAATGCAAAACACCCAAGGAGAATTGTCTCCCAGCATACTATAAATTCTTTAGGCCATTATTTATGCTATCATATATTCTGTATGTTATTATTTAATCAAGTAAGTCATTTTGAGTATTAAACAGTCAAAATTGAAAATATAAATTTCAGCTTGTCCTTAAGAAGTAGCTGTCTAGTTAACCCACTAAACAAATGCATCCATATGTATTTTATTAAAAATAAAATGATGATATAGAATGAGCAAAGTTTTTAGCTTTAACAAATATTCACCTAAATTACAAGTGACATTTTTAAAGGCTCCTACCAGTTTTATCATGTGTGAGTCCTAACTTTCACAAGACCTAATCCCTTTGCAAGTCAAAGGTAAGTAGGCTAGATTCAACATATTTAGCCAAAAATCAGTCTTCTTCATGTAAATAAATACTTTAAAGAACACTTATCTCTCTTGGTATATTTGGAAGACTCCACATCTCAACATTTAAAAAGATATAATTTGGCATGAATTTGTTTTCCTGTAAAATGACTCACTACAAAATTTTAAGGTCACAGAAAGGATACATTTGTATATAACAGAAATTTTTAAACTGAAGACTATGTTTCTAACATAGCCATTTAAAAATAACCCATTACAAAGAGGCAAAACACCTTATTGTTTATTAGTGTTTGCAGTAAATATTGATTATATTCATTATAGAGAGATCATATGTGTACATAATACATCTTAATTTTTTTGTTCCCTTCAAGAGGCATAAACTGCTGCATCTTCAGAACATTTATTCTGAGTATTTATAACTGCAAAACACAAAGTTCAAAAGTATACATGACATACCTCTCCCAGAGCCTCGTATCTTTTCTGGTTCCATCTGTGCAAGTCTTCCCGGTAGTTAAAAACAAATGGTTCCCCAGTTTTTATATGTCTTAACTGGCCCTCTAGAAAAAAAATATATTGCCATGATTAAGAGTATATTTAAAATAATATGGAAAGTACAATAAATAATGTCTGATAAAAATTTAACTGTCTCAGTTTATTTTTTCTCTAGATCTTTTCTTTTAATATCAATATGATGCAAAACTATTACTAGTATAAAAGAATGGTCCCTAAGTACTCAAAAGCTACTGTTGTTCTTCATCACACTAATGTAAATCGGACTAGCAATACTTTAGGGCTGACTATGTAGGAGAATCTCTACCAGATATTGCAATGACACATAGTCCCAGTTCTCATGGAGTTTGGAGCCCACAAAAAAGAGCAAAACGGTAAATATTAAAAAGCTGAGCAACTTTTCAGGAAATTAAACAAACTAGAAGGAATAATTTATTCATGCAGACAGTTAAAGTTTAAAATAATTTTGTACAAATGAAGAACCCAATGGGGTTGAATAGGGTCAAAAGATTTCAGTGACCTTTTGCAAGTAGGCATAAAAACATGAGTAAGATATCAAAAGGAAATGAGAAAGAGTCAGTGAGCTAATAGATTCAGACTGTGAAATCAGACTCACTGAGACAGTCCTTTCCTCTGATGGATAGAACCTTTTGGCCCAGAGAAGACAAGGTCTCTTTAGTGAAGCAGACAGGTTACTTCATACACTGGTGAGCATCTTGGTTAAGATATTTTATTTCTATACGCCCAAGAGTTACAGTGCCTCTGTGATATTATTCAGAGAAATATCCCCCATATGTCAATGACTGTTTACTGTGAGTAATGCTGAACCACGCAAGGAGGTCAAAGCATTCCATTGATAAAGACTCAACTCATAGCAAATACTGGTCTGTATTTACTAAAAGCTTTACTTACCAGCATATTTTGAGGAGAAAAGACAGATCATCTGTCATTTTTCTTTCCCCAGAAATATTCTCCTTGTAATCAGGAGAAAAATAGATCACAGGCCAATTGCTTTAACCTCTCCTCACCTTTAGGCAATAAAATATCACTACTTATATATATATTGGCATAAAACATCTTTTATAAAAAATTAAAGTATCTAAAAAAAAAACTGATCAAAGTTTCTAGTACCTTCTGTTTAAACTCATTTAACTTTCTAGTACACAGAATTAAAGCCCTGACACCTATAACTGATACTGTAAAGGGACATTCAAGAATACAGTGATGACAGATCACCAATTCAGTTTAATTCAGAGCAGCAACAAACAGAAAAGTACAACTCAAAGGCCACCGACCCTCTAATAACACTACCCTTCAAGTATAACAGTGTATTTTTAATCCAATGAATCATGATTCTTTGTTCCACAAACATATCTGCAATCTATGATATGTTCTTCCACATGCCAGGTATAAAGATTATTTTATTCAGAACTTAATGAATTTTAAGACAAGGTTGTTGCCTGAAAAAACATGGAAAATTGAGTAATGTCCTTTAAAACATTGTCACGAGTAATTGCCAACCACTTCGCTTTAAATAGCACATGAAGTAGTAGCATCTTTCTATCTTTCTGTATAATTTAATTAAGCATTCAGCTGCATATCAGAAAGCTGAACACTCAAGGTCGAAATGCATAAACTTGATCAAACTCATGCCCATCAGTTTATGTGAGCTGACAACTACAGGAAATTGTTACTTGGTTCTTACACTTCGGTGAAGAATTTCATCACATAAAGTATTATTTCTCATAAGAAATACATAAAACATTCCAGCGGGCCTTTAGAAGTAGCAAATAATATCTACGCTAGGATCCTTTTAACAATGTTAAGTACAGTTTGCATATAATATGTGCCACTTACTTTCATTAAAAGCATATTCAAATCCTTCCAGGGTATCAGGAAAATCAAGAGGTGGTTCATCTTTTTTCATTAGTTCATCCAAATCTATCCTAGATAATAAATCTAGAAAAAAATGAAATTTACTTATACTCATTTTCATAGTTAATAACAAAGTTTATATTTAAAATTATTTTAGATATTCTTTCATTAGATTAATTTTACATGTTATTTAAGTTTTTAAATTCCCAAAATGTTATATTATGATCAAAAACAGAATTAACATAAGTCTATTAAAATCCTAATTCTCAAAACAATCACAAGTCAGATTTTTTAAACCACTGAAATAAATCACTAACTTCTTCCCTTCAAAATAAATAACTATTAACTGGCACCTTATTAACTTTACTATATATTATAAAAGTATCAGATATTAACATGACTTTTAGAAGATCATTAAACCTTACATATGAATGAAATTATTAATGAGGGAACTTATAAATCTAAATACTGGCAATATATTACTCCACAGGGAAAATAAGAAAACATGCTAGCTGGAAGAAATTAGTTGACACAAAACAGTTTCTATTCTTCACATGATTTGATTTCACACAATCAACAAAATCAACAAGTTGGTTTTTCTAAAATAAGCAAAATTCCAAGCTTTTATTTTGAAATAAGTTTATAATTATGGAAACACTAAAAAACAGTACAGGTTGTCCGCATAACCTTTGCTCAGTTTCCCCTAACGTTAACATGTTACATCACCATGGTACATTTGTCAAAATGAAGAAACCAACGTTGGCATATTACTACCAACATAAGTGAAGCACAGATACTACTCATACTTCACCAGTTTTCTACACTAGTGTTCATTTTCTGTTCCACTATTCCACTTGGATTATCACACTGCATGCAGTTATCATTTCTCCTCAGTCTCCTCTTCTAGTCTGTGATAGGCAACTCTCAGACTTTCCTTCTCTTCCATGACCTTCACAGTTTTGGGGGTTTTTTTGTACCGGGGATCAAACTCGGGACCTTGTGCTTCCAAGGCAAGCATAGGAACCATTGAGCTAAATCCCCGGCCTGACCTTCACAGATTTGAGGAATACTGCTCAGGTAGTTCTAGAATAACCTTCAACTTAGGGTTATCTGATGTTTTCTCATGGGATGTCTTTTCTTTCTCTAGTCTTGGAGTTATAATTTTTTTGAAAAAATTCCAGAGGTGAATTGCAGTTAGAACATCATACCACAGGGCATATGATACATACAAAACACTGAAGATGACATTAACCTTGGTTGTTTGGTTAACATAGTATGTCCTAGGCTTCTCTACTACAAAGCACTATGTTTCCACTTCCATAATCTATTCTTTAAAAGTGTTCTTTAAAAGTCTGGCCTACCCTCAAGGAAAGAGGAGTTAGGCTCTGCCTCCTGGAGTAAGAAACATCTAGATATATTATTTGTAATGCTTTTGTGTGGAAAATTTGTTTTACTCCATTTACATAATTAATCATTTATTCATAACTAGTACAAATACTCCATTTATTTTCTCAAATTTTTTAAGTCATGGTCATTATAAGTTGTTCAGTTGTCTCCCATGTCCCCTTTGACATAACCTTATCTCCAGGTTCATCCTGTATCTTCCCTGCTCCAGCCCCAGAATCAAGGATTTGATCTCATTCAGGACCATATTAGGATGAAACACTGTGTGTCAACACACAACCACTTCCAAGATCAAAACAAAAAGTACAAATGTATTCAGTTACAAAAAGATGTGAAATCATTTTTGTCAAATCACAAAAAGGTGAAATTTTTAGTTTCTTCATTCTAATTCAAGTTCCTGAAGACAAAAGCTTCTAGAATTTGTTGTAGGGCAAACCAGTCTCTTTCCTACCAAAGAAGTATCTCAAAAGTAACACTATATTTGTCTTTCACTTACAAAGACATTTCAAATCCATTCTCAAAATACATCATCAAATACATCATCAAAATATGCTAGAGAGAAAGGCATTTTATCTACCTCTTTATAGAGCATGAAGATAAGCCATCAAAAATTTCATCTGAAAAATTGTTTAGTAGTCTTCAAATTCCTCATCATATAAACCTCAACTCACAAAAAGATATGTCATTTTCAACATAAAAAACACAAACTCTAGCAAAACAGAAATGTCATGAAACATTCACACTGGGTTTTAAAAGGAACATATGCTGGCAATTCCTCACCCTAAATTAGTAAAGTTCTGAAAACTATGTAAATCTTTTCAAAATAAAGACAAGTTTTTAATATGAAAAAGTGGCTTGGGGGTGGCTAACAGATTCTCGCTGCTCTCCTTCCAATGAACTGATGTTCTGAGTCAACAGTAGATTCCTTCACTCCACCATCATCTCCACAGTTCAAAACCTTGGAAATTGCATGAATTATATGCACAGGAACTCTCGGATACATGAGCAGATGTGTTGTGTCTAAGAGGCATCTTCTGTTTCTATCAGGTTAGAACAAGAAATGCAGCCTTACATATCTCTGTAAAGATTTCAGTGCCTTTACACCTTTTGATCATTTGATCATCACAACTCTATAATAACAAGGATTATCAATCACTGTCTTTTAGACAAGAAAATGAACTCAGAGGGTAAGATGGCTTTTCTGAAATTACAGCTATTAAGTAGGTTAATAAAATAAATACATTCCCCAAACGTAACCTATCGCTGCTTCAAAGTCACATACCAATTTTAGGGACCCTATTAACCTTATAATAATTTGTCTGATAAAAAATAAACAATTGGGGCCGGGGATTTAGCTCAGTGGTTTCGCTGCCTGCTGTGCAAGTGCAAGGACACGAGTTTGATCCCCAGTACCAAAAAAAAAATTAAAAAATTTAAAAAAAATAAACAATTATAAAATCAAAATGTATTTTTGCTTTGCTCAAAATATTTCTCTGAATGATAAAATGAATAAAAAGACATTCTTCAAATCTCCTCTGTCAGCTAGAGAACCCAATACAGATGTTTTCATTAGCATTCAGAAGGTATGTATATAGAAAGGAACCGTCATAAGTTAATTTTCTTCTTTTGCAAAAGGAGTATTGTAAAGTTGCATTTTACTCTGAAACTGGGTTCCAAAGGCAATGGATAAGTATAATGAAAGATTTCCATGGGAGATTTCTTCAGTCTTCTAAAATATATAGTAGACTTGAATCCACATAACCTAAATACAGTAGTCATCAAAAGTAACTTTTTTTCCTACAGTATGGCTCTGGTAATTAAAATGATTTGTCAATTAGAATTCTAAATCTCAACCAAGCGTACACAATAAGTGTATACAAATATTCTTTCACACCCAAAAGAAATGAATAAGAACTCAAATATTTTTAATAATTCAGAATAGAAGTATTTATAATTGTCAAAATGTAGACGCAACCCCACTGTATATCAATAAATGAATGGTGTAATAGTTAATTTTATGTGTCCACAAGTACGTTTCTGGATTACACATAAGATGAGTAAAGCAGAT
Organism: Heterocephalus glaber; assembly: GCF_053883595.1. Classification (NCBI taxonomy): domain Eukaryota; kingdom Metazoa; phylum Chordata; class Mammalia; order Rodentia; family Bathyergidae; genus Heterocephalus; species Heterocephalus glaber. The sequence goes on along the minus strand of NW_028258312.1, from coordinate 19,974,423 downwards.
CACCTTTCCAGTGTGTACAGGCCTCACCCAGGCAAAGGAAGGCCTGAACAGAACAAAAATACTGAGGGGCAGAATTCATTCTGTGCCTGACTTTGAGCTGTGACATCGGTTTTCTCCAGCCTTGAGACTCGAAAAGGAATTTACATCACTGCCTGTCCTCAGGCCTTTGGACTTGGACTGAACCTGTCACCAGCCAGGGTCTGAGGAGGTGCTTAAAGCGGTCATAAGGACCCTAGCCCACCATACCCATAGACTAGGACTGCAAGTTCGAGGACTCTCGTATCAGAAAAAGAATATTAACATTAGTCAGTAAGAGACACGGGAAAGGTTTTAGTAGGCAGAAATTTAAGTATACACTCAAAGAAACAGAGTGCAGGCCTTCAAAAGAGAGAGGAGCATTATTTCCTGGAATGGGAACATTTGTGCTTCAAGAGGCTGGAAAAGGATGCCCAACCCCCAGAAGGGTACTAACGCATTTACAGGTATGGGCCCGGTTTTGCTTTGTTTTGATTTTCCTAAGATAGGTAATTTAAATATCCCTTGGATTCTCTAAATCTTTTCCTTTATCTTAGGATCAGGTTCCTGCTCTTCTTTCTCAATTATGCCAACTTATGGTCTTTCAGTATTCCTGAGGAATTTTGGATGTGATGGGTCTGGAAGAAAAGGAGCTTAAATTTTACCAAGGGAATGCTGACATGGATTGTCTTAGGTGTTTTTGTATGTGTCCTGGAAGTTGCAGTCTTCTAAGAAGTACAATTTTTACTTAGGATTTTCTTGTCTCCTTTCTACCTATCTTCTTTTACTTCTTCTATCCTACATCACAACTATACTGTCAGCTTTCATGAGTCTCCAGGTGCTGACAACAGACATTGGGACTCCTCAACATTCAATTATCACATGAGCCAATTCCTTATAATGACCTCTTCCTGTATCCATATACATACACAGAATTGATTCTGTTTCTTCGAAGAATCTTGGCTAATGCAAAGGATGAAGGGAATGTGGCATATACATACAGTGAAACACTGTTCATCCTTAAAAAGGAAGAGCATTCTGATGCTACATGGATGTACCTTGACAATATGTGAAGTGAAATAAGCTGTTACAGAAAGACAGGACTGGGGATTTAGCTCAGGGGTTCCACCACCTACCTTGCAAGTGCAAGGTCTGGAGTTCAATCCCCAGTACCAAAAAAGAAAAGAAAGAAAGACAAATACTACTGTGTAATTCCACATATATGAGGTGCCTCGTGTGTAATCAAAGTCATGGAGACAAGAAGTAGAACAGTAGTTTCCAGAGGACAGACAAGAGAGGGAATAGGGGATTCTTGTTTAGTGGGTAGAGTTTCAGTTTGGCAAAATGGAGTGAGTTCTACAGATGAATGGTGGTGATGATTACATAATGAGGATATACTTGATGCCACAGAACCAAACAGGTAAACTGTCAATTTCATATTTTATATATTTTACCACAATAAAACAAAACAATATTTTAATTCTTTAATTATTAAAACTTTATTAGCTAAATGAGGATTTCAAACATTCCTAGAATGTACTTCTGGCCAAATTAGAACAAGGATTGGATTCTTGACACTCTGTTTAAACTAGAAAGCAGGATAGTAAATGTGAAAGAATAGTTTTTAGAAACCGTACAAAAGATAGAATTGTGTCCACTGAGAGAAAGATAAATGAGATAAAAACCTTTGATTGTCCTAGTTTACTGCCTAGAGACAGTTTAAGATGCAGGAGGAAGGAAAAACCTAAAGAATGAGAATCCTGCTGTGTTGAGAGACAGATCAGAATGAGCTACAGAGGAATTCGATCCTGTCTTTGACTAAGTATTCATGCACTTTGGAGAAAAAAAAGTTACCCAAAGACAGGAAAAGCAGCAGGCTGAACAGTTTCTGAATTTCACATAGGAACAAAAATAATGTGTGTACCCATCAACCAAAACAGAAAGGCCTTATAATATATGACCTATCTGACAGAGCGCTTGGCTGGGTAGGGACGTTACTACTTTCTCCAGGCTTGAATTAGTCCTAGAGAAAAGGCTATTCCAAAACTGCCATTTCAAAGATTACAAAACAAGCTTTGAAGAAACAAGACTGATACAAATAATATGAAAACAGGCCAGAAGGCCAGGATTCTTTTAAAAGATACCCCAAACTAAAAATTTTTAAGAATTCAAGCACCAACTTTAAAGGAATACAACAAAACCCAGAGCCCGATTGTGGGAACTTTCTGAGTCATGTAAATGCCAGGAAGCCAGGCAGAAAGCAGGGAGTTATGATCCATAAGCGGGGTCAGTAAACCAGAAATGATGGAGATGAAGGCCTCACAGGAAAGGGCATTAACATTATTTCAAAATGGCCTCTAGGTCCAGAGATATAGAAATGCATCAGGAATGTACTGTAGTGAGAAGTGGTAGATATACTTCAAGTTTCCATACACAGAAAATGTGGCCTCTGAGATTTTAAAAAATGACTCTCAGGGATTAATAACAGAAGAAACCACAGAAGATGAGATCAATGAACAGTAAGATCTCACAACAAAATTATACAAAATGAAGACCACAGAAAAAAATAATAATTTCAAAAATAAAATAAAGAATTAGTGACCCAGAGGGCAACATCAAGCAGTCTAAAATATTATAGGGCCGGGGATTTAGCTCAGTGGTGCGGTTCCCAGGTAAGGTCCTGAAGTTCAATTCCCAGTACTGAAAAAAAAATAAATAAATAAAAATAAAATATATATATATATATTATAAATGGGATCCAAGATTAAAATTTTTTTCAAAAAATTAACACTGGGAATTGAAAGAAAAAAATTTTAAATGAATAAAAATTTTCCAAATACAATAAAAACTATAAGATTATAAATCCAAGCAAATAAAGACCAAGAAAATGATACAAAGTTACAGCATAATTAAAGTTTTTAAAATAAATGACAAGGACCAAATATGAGAAGCAGGTAGAAAAATATCTGCTTTTCAGTTTAAAAAAAAAAAGTATGAATGACAATACTTCTGAAACTACAAAAACCAGAAAAAATGGAGTAACAGTTTTCAACTAACAGAAGAAGGAGGAGTAAGAAGAGAAAGAGGAAGAGGAGAAGGACAAAAGGAAAACGTTATAAACTTGGACTTCTACAGCAAACAAAAGCACTTTTCAAAACAAGAAATAAGGACCTTTTCAGACACACAAAAGCTAAGAGAATTTATTGCCATCAAGTCTGTAGCCTGTACAACAAGAAAGGTCTTCGGAAAAGGCAAATTGTATTAAATAGAAATACAGATTTATACAAAAAAGGAAATGTCACCAGATAGGGTCCAAGGAGGTCGCTCAAAGAGGAGGAGATGGAGACTTCAACTCAGCCTGTCCATGGACTTGGCTGTAGCTTCACTGATGTTGGTCACTGAAAAGATTTCCAGATGCTCAGTGAGAGACAAAGAAAAGTTTTCTAGGCAGAAAGCAGTACACACTCAGAAAGGAGTGTAGGCACTCATAAAGTAAGGTGCAGTATAGTCCGGGGTTGGAAGTTTTTGTGTGATCTTGGGGGTGACGTCAAGATGGGTGATCTAGGATGGGTATCCCTACTGTCCATCAGGCTACCCATCTAGTGGACTAGGTTAGAATCCAAGTACATTTGCATGCCTTTGAAATTTACAAATACAGCTACCCACTTAAACTATTTCCTTGAAGATGGTAAGTCTGCAGAAGGAAAAGTACAGGCTCAATTTACAAGTCAAAAAGGGAAATAGAAGGCATAAAAACAGGAAGAAACAGCACTACACAATTTTTAAATATCACTGTCCATATAGAAAATCGCAACAATCTATCAAAAAATCTCCTAGAACAAGTTAGTAATCATATCCATAAACTATCAATATTCATGTGGAAATAAATAAAAAGCATACCACCATTTACAATTATTACAAAAGCTTACAACACTCATACTATACATATGTTACTATATATGATGTGTATATGTATATATGTACAGGGTTTATTGTTGAAAAATTACAAAATGCTGACAAAAGAAGTCAAGGGTCTAAAGAAACAAAAGATATTATGTGCACAGATTGGAAACCTAGATAAAGTAATGATATCAATTCTTCACAAATTGACTTACAGGTCTGAATATAATTCCTATCTAAATCTGAGTAAAATTTTTGAAGAAATGGACAAGGTTATTCTAAAATGTACATGCAAAGTTAAAGGACCTAGAATAGCTAAACAATATTTAAAAATAACACAGTGGGGGGAATCACTCTGCTCTGCTTGGTGTTAACTTACTACATAGCTACTATACGTAGAGAATATGGTAGTCACTTAGATCTACAGCACAAAATAGAGACCCCCAAAATAGATCTCCTCAAATACACCCAAATGACTTTTTGACAAAGATGAAAAAGCAACTCAATGGTACAAAGACAATCTTTCAATTTCCATATGACTAAGCAATCAGATTCTCGGGCATTTAACCTAAAGATGATAACTTAAATTCACACAGAAACTTTTACAGGAATGTACACAACACAATTTTAATAGCCCAAAACTTTCCAAGGTCAAAGGTTAAACAAACAGGTACATTCATACAAGGAACTATTACTCATCAATAAGAAAGAACAGCTGAATCGCTTCTCGGCCTTTTGGCTAAGATCAAGTGAAGAAAGAACAGCTGACACTTGCAACAACTTGGATGAATCTCAGAGGTACCATTCTTACTAAAGAAAGCCAATCCCAAAAGTTACATGCATTATGATTTCATTTACCTGACATCTACAAAACTGTAAGAGATGGAGAAAGGTTAGTGACTGTCAGGGAACACCAATGAGGTTGGAAGTTAGAGAACAGGACTTCCAAAGGGTGGCAGAAGAGACTCTGTGGTGGTAGAACGTTTAATGTCTTGAATGTGGTCATCGTTAAGTCAATACCCGGGATCCGATTTACTGAATCACACAGACACACACAGACACACACACACACACACACACACACGCACACACTTTTATCTCCAGTCCAAACTCTTTCACAAACTCACAACTCAACTCCTCTACTTGATGTTTCAGTGGCATCTCAATCTAATACATCCAAAACCCACCTCTTCCTTTCCAACACTGCAACACCCTCAACTTGCTTTCCTCAATGTTTTCTCATTTTAATTAATGGCATCTATCAGAGTTATTTCAGTCAAGAACCTTCAGAGTTATCTTAGGTCTTCTTTAACATCGCATGTCATTGCTTCTATCAAAATACATCAAAAAATCTGGCAACTTTTCACATTCCCCTTGCTATCAACCTAATCCAAGTCATTTTCATCTCTTACATTTGTGAGGAGACTTTGTACAAAAGCCTAAAGTAAGCAACCCTCTTTGTCATTGTCCACTTCTACGGGTAAAGATTAGTTACACCAGTCTCTCAATAGATCATTACCTCTAAAAGCAAAATCATGGCGACACTGAGGGAAGAAACTGGCTGCTTTATGCTATATCTGCTTGAGGCTTTTATAATAACAGATAAGACAAGGGAGTAGAAGAAAATTCTTGAAGTATATTTATTAACCACTCAAGAACATTAAGATGCAGAATGTACATATGACTGCATGGTACATATGTACCTGAGGCGTGTACTATGTATCCTGGAACCCTAAAGACCACTTAGACTCCAATGACTCAAGAAAAAAAGAACCTTATCACCTGACATCACCAGTGCTACAGTTTCAATGTTCGTCCTCAGTGTTTGTCCCTGTTATAGTTTAGATCTGGGATGTCCCCAAAAGCCTCATGTGTCTGAAAGGTAAGTGGGTTATGAGGGCACTGTAGCTGACTTGCTGTTAGGAGGTGAGGCCTGCCTAGAGGTGAGTCACTGTAGATATGACCTGGAAGGGTATATCTTCCTCCCCAGCTCCTCCCTTCTCTCTCAGCTTCCTGACCCCCATGATGTAAGAAGCTTTTCCCCTCCCCTGGCCTGCCTACCATGTCATTTGCGCCTTGGAGCCAAAGACCATGGACTGAGAACACTGAGCCAAAATAAACCTATACTCCTTTCAGTTGCGGGTATCAGGTATTTTGGACCAGGAATGAGGAAAGAGACTAAGACAGTCCCCTTCAAAATTCATGTGGCTTTTAGTCGCCCTTGGAATAGTGTTAGGAGCTGGGACAAGGAGATTGGGCCATGAAGGCGCCACCCTTATTGGTGGAGCTGCTGCAGCTACAAAAGGGTCAATGTGGCCCACTTTTGTTTCTTGCCCCTTCTCCCTTCAATCACTAGGTGAGACAGCAAAAAGCCCCCTCCTAGATGACAGCACCTTAATAATGGACTTCCAAGCCACCAGAATTGTGAGTCAGTAAGCTGCTGTTTATTATACATTACCCGGTCTGTTGTATTCTGTCAAAGCTGCACAAAGTACACTACCATAGTTGGCACTTGAACATTTAAAAGACCTATAAGACATTGCTCCTACTACCAAATGAAGTAACTCTGAAACTTTACAAAGGTAAGATAATTTTATCTTGAGTAAGTTATTAAATGTATGATCATGAAGAGACTTTACAAATTAACAATTGATACTTATTTTAATAGTAAAATTACAATAACAGAGTTTTAATTTAAAAAAATCTGTAACTCAAAATTCCCTAACATTGGCCACGTCCCTTGTAAAGCATTAACACGAGGCTGTCATAAAACATCGCTAGTGTCAATGTCAGAAAGACAGGATACAGAACAGCCAGATCATTATCCTAGCCCAGTATGGCATTCCAGTCAGCACAAGTATGGTAAGGGCACTAATCTTGATTCAAAAAACTGGTGTTAGTTTTACCCTTAAACAGATGACCTTGAATAAGAAGAACATCAAGAGTTCTTATAGCTATAAAATCACATGAGTCTATGATTCATTTACCAAGTACGTACGACATCTGACACTATAATAGTTGTTGTGAGGGATATAAATAATTACAAATAGTGTAGGTACTCATATTTTACAATCAAAATGAACAAGGTCACCTAAATATCCCTACAACTCCTCTAGACACTATGAAAATTACCTGAAAAAGCAAATTAATTATGTACCTTTCAGTGCTGTGGTCTTTTCTTTTTCATCTGGACCTCCCTGCTGGATTTGTGCCATGTTTATCCAAATTGGCAACAAAATTAAAGAACTCAAGGAAATAGACATCAATCTTCAGAAGACAGTCTAGAATGAATGAAAGCAATAAATTAAGCTCTATTCAAATCCTACCTCCTTCCTGAGAACTTCCTAGATCCTCCCAGTGGAAGAGGATTATCATCTAGCTGATCTGCCACTTCACTTTGTTCATGCCTAACCACAGTACATACTGCTGTCTGCTCTGCATTACAATTACATATGTATTTATCTCATTCAGTTAACACCTTACAAGCTCCAGAAATAAAGGTAATAAAGTCCGTGTCATTACAACTCTCCTGTCTCAAGGCACAATACCTTAAACCTACAAATAGCTATATGTTGGTTGAAGTAAATTTAGCCAAACTTACTAGTTTTTATTACTTATCAGCTATTGCTTTTTAAATATCTTCAGGTAATCTCAAAAATTTGAAATTTCTTTTAAAGTAAATGCCATTAAAGCATTTTCCATTTACACAGTCTTTCTCCTGCAATAAGCAGACGGGAGAAAAAAACCCATAAAATTTCTACAAATTAACTATACTTAAAAATACAACTTTATGGGAAAGAACTACCCTTTTCAAAATGAGACTATGTTATATTCAATACTGGAAGCCATAATCTATGAGGTGTGATCAAAAAATACCGTGAATGTTTACATTTTAAAGTAATTATTACAGTAAAAGACACATTGCCATGAATTCCCCTCAAGATACTTCCTCTCACTTCACACACACAGTCACCTGATCATTCTTGCCACTGTCTGAACTAGTTCTGGAAGTCCTCTTTCGTGAGTGTCTTTTGTTGCTTTGTTGTGGCTGCCTTAATGTTCTAAATCAATTCAAAACATTTACCTTTTACGGTCATTCTGACTTTGGGTAACAGCAGAAGTCACATGGTACAAGATCCAGAGAATAAGATAAGTAGCAGCACTCAGCATATTTTTAATCATACCTGGTAAAGAAACTCACGAAAGAGAACTTGTAAAATTGCTTCAGAAAGCAGCAAAAACTATGGGATAAACGTGTTCAAAGCAAGGGGGGCTATTTTGAGGGAGATGAATGTTAATGTGTCTTTTACTATGGTAAGTTTCAAAAAATGTAAACACAATTATACTACTGTAAGCAATAATAATATAAAATTATGACTTATTAAAATCTAATTATGCTCTATTTTAGCCAGAAGGGAGGCATTAAAGGTTTAAGTAGATAGTTTTCCCAAGGTGTTTATGAATAACAATGCAAATAACTATTCCTAAAATTTAAAAGAAAAAACAAGATGCAACACATATAGTGGAAAATTTTATGTTAACCTTAATCAAATACTCCATAACTATTAACAAAATTATATAAAAACTACACTGATGGCAATAATAAGACTGAATATTCCCCTGATTGAGGATTCCAACTATCTTGCTACTCAATTTTATAATTATCTTTAAAAACAGAGGCATTTCCATAATCAGCAGTATGTAGCAGAAAATACTTAGAAGCTTATCTATTGTATGAATCAAAAAAATTTAAAAACCTAATCGTAAAAGTAAGTATTTCTGAAGTATGAATGTTTCAAATGGTTACAACCAATGTTGCCTAAATCTTAACTCTAACTGGAAGTAATTTGATAGAAGAGAAAAGACTGTCTGGCTCTAATACTAACTAACCGTTAGCCCATGAAAAATTAACTTCTCTGTGCTTCATCTTCCATATTTGTAAAATGGAAATGGAAATGAAGCAATCATACTTCTCCCATGCCACTTTCTGAAGCAGTTCTACAAGTTCACTTTCAAGAGGTTTTTCTGTAAACCAGGTACGGTAAACAAAAATGCGTGTGTGTGCGTGTGTGTGTGTGTGTGTGTGTGTGTGTTACTGCTGACCACCATCCAATGGAAAGCCAAGCTTGTAAAAACTACACTGTGTCTTCATCCATCTTACTCACTTCACTGAATCTGGTACCATGTGGCTTCTGGCTCTTCCCCAAAGTCAAAATGACCATGAAAGATAAATGGTTTGATGTTAAATATAAAACATTTAGTATAGTGTCTGATCTATAATTAAGTGCTCAACATATGTTAGCTTATTTTTTAAAAATTTTTTTAAATTGTTGTGACTCCTAGCTTCATCACTTAATAATAGCACTGAGGCCTTCGACAAGCCACTCAATATCTAAAATCTTCAATTCTCTCACTTATAAAATGGGGTCCATACCCCACATAATAGTAATTGAAATTGTGCTTAGCCATTGATTGCTGGAACTCTACCCAATCATGTGAGATCTTCAGAGAGTAAGTGTGGGACCATAGCTATGGTTTGGATCTGGAGGGCCTCCCCAAGGCTCAGGTGTTAAAGGCTTAGTCACCAGCCTGTGGTGCTGTAAGGGAGAAGGTCAGAACCTTTAGGAGCTGGGGCAGAGTGGAAGGAAGCTGAGTCGCTGGGGCTATGCCTTGGAAGGAGATACTGGACTTTGGTCCCTTCTCTCTTTGCATCCTGTCCACCCTGAAGTAAGCAGAACACCATAATGCTCTGCCCCACAAGAGGCCCCAAAGCCACAGAGTGAACCAACCGTGCACTGAAATCTCCCAAACTGTGAGCCAAAACAAATCTTTGCTCCTTGAAGTTATCTCAGATATTTTGTCACAGAAATAAAAAGCTGACAAACACAACTTCTGACTGAGAAAGCATTTTCACTTTGCATGAAAGTGGCGATATTTTTCTTCTGTGATCAAAACTATAAATTCAACATGAGTAAAAATGTGTTTAGGTTCCTTGAAGAAACAAATCTTTGTTATAGGGTACACATTGTACAAAGGTGAGAAAAACCGATGGTCACTACCAGGGTAGGGGCTCAGTTACTAAATGAAATCAATCTGCCAAGCAGCCACAAATAAAATACATCAGACCTACAGTGATTATTACAATGCTGCTATAGCAAGACAATGTTTATAAGGATTATCTACCTCCAGGAATTGGTCTGATCTGACAAGTCTCGCAAGTTTATGCACCAGTTTCACTAGAAACTCCCCAGCCTGTAGCAGAAATTAAAATGTTCATAATGACATTTCACACAATGAGCTTTGCTAACAATTCCACAACTAAATTAACATCTATAGTGGGCCCCTTATAATTTTTACTCTATCCCTCTGCTAACTCAGTATTTCTTCTAACTATAAACTATTAGGTCAGTTCTTATTGGTCCCAAATTATCTGATACCTAAACAGAATAATTTATACAGGCATTTCATTCTGGCTGCTTTAACAAAGGTAAAATTATAAATATATTTTTGCTGCTATAGTAATATTCAAGATTCACCTTTTGAAGAATCACTTTCATGACTCCCAAGGTTAAATGTCAATTAATAATCATTATTCTTATTTGCTGAGACAACATAAAATTCACAAAGCAGTTCCCCAGACTGGTGATATATGTTAGGAAATTACTAATTACTATATGTGACCCTAAGCCTTATAGTAGCAGATGCAGAGCAAGTAAACAGGAAGCAAAAGGAATTTGACTGTTGCTCTCTTACACACTGTGCTAGATTTTTACTCTCTTGAATTATTTTCCATGGCTGTGGCACAGCTGGCGAATCTAAATCAGGAACATTACAAATTCTCAATTTTGTTTTCCTAATAAAAATTCAGAGATATAACCTGCATGACCACAGATAAACACTACTGAAAATGCAGCCAGCGAGCCGTTTGGTACATTTGATATATATTAATATGTGCACTCGACATAGTTTACTTGGCATTATCTGATGGAGGTTAGGTTATGGGGAATAAAGTGGCGGAAGGTTTTTACTGATGTGAATTGGGACATAGTTGACATGTTGTACACTTCATGATAACCACTGCTGTTTAAATATGGGTTCCTAGAAATGGTTATGGTACAAACTAGACTCAAAACATCTCAGTTTGCGATTTCATTCTGTGAACTACACAAAGCAATTATCATATCTTTTTCCTTTCCACAATTCCAACAGAGAATCCACCATATATAAATAAAGCTATAAATAACTTGTCATGTGTAATCTTTATCCAGTCAGCATTTTAAAGCATGGAACAGAAAAATATTTATTTGCCCTGTTTGCTCAAAATATGGCATAAGCATTTATAAAATGTACAGAAAGATACACAGAAGCCTTATTTTTCCACGTTTGTTTGTTTTCATACAGGTATTAAATATAAACCAGATACAGGAGATTTTGCAACAGAAGCCCTTTCCACCTCACATTCTGACTGCACTGATGAAAGTACAGAATGTGGCACAGAACAAGTAAAACGGGGTTCATACTCCAAGGCCCTGGGGTCTGGCCTAGCGCTAGTCTGGCCACAAAGAATCTATGCTAGGTCAGACTCTGGAAATCAAGTTCAAACTAATCTACTTGCAACTGAATCTACAGTCAATGAAACTGGTATCACACATTTATGAGGAACCAAAAACATCCACACTAATTACAGTTAGCTATCCATGTTGCTTATCAGTAAAGCGTACTTCAAACTAATACTAAGCAGCATTTAATTTTAAGGCTTCTGGGTGTGTGTGTGTGTGTGTGTGTGTGTGTGTGTGTGTGCACAAATATGGGTTCCGGGAAAGAGGCTAGATAATGAAGGGGACACAATGGAGCAGACACAGAGCCAAAGTCCAGAATAATATGTGCCTGGTGCATAGAAAACAGTAGGTTCTGAATAGAATGAAAACATGTTTGGGTCATAGTTTAGTTCAGAGCAGAACACCAAGTTCTAATACAAGAATATTTAAAATACTTTCTTAGCTGCCCAAGCAACATGATATGGAATGAGATCTAGGTTCTTAATCTCAGTTCCACCACCTAGAAGCTAAGTGACTTCATCGAAGTCACAACTTTGTAATGGGGATAGTCACAATAAGAGTTAGCTTTCCAAAGCTATTACCAAGATTAAATGAAAGAATATATATTATATAAAAATATATACATATATATAAAATCATTTTGCAAACTACAGGTCCCTTACAAATGCTAGTGACCCATATAAAATCAGGTATAACAGGGTTCCAAGTAATTTGTGCTCAAAAGCTCAGAAGGATACTAAAATCAGTCCAGGTTACAGAAATAAACTTTTGATATGTATCACTTGGATGTACTCTGCAAACAAATAATAACACATCAAAATAAATATCCTTTGAGTTGACTTGAGTTTCCAAGACTCTACTGAAGAAAAAACTGTAAAAGAATTTAAACTGATTTTTGACATAATTTGTTTCCTTTACATTTCCTTCTAACTTTATTAAAATGAGTGCCTGGACAATGATCACATATGTGAGATCCACCTTCATTTAAAGGTTTGTCCAAACAACTGTGGTTCAGCTATCTCCTAAATGTACACATTGACCACAGGTCAAAAATTCTTTCTGTACCGTCATCTTATTTAGGTCATCACCACAACTGTCAAGGTGGGTAAAACTGACACACTTGCATTTTAAATATGTGATATCTGAGGTTTGGAGAAGCTACATAAACCTAGTGAAAGTACCATAGATGATAGGGGTGGTTGGGTTTCCAACTTGGTGTTCTGAGCTGCATCTGTTATCTTTCTGGTAAGTCAAACTGCTAAACCTCACTAGGACATAATTCCAGGAGCTTTATTCTGCAAAAGTTTCATACTCTTATGTACTACTTTCTATTATTAGGAAGCACTATGATTTTAAGTCCGTGTAATTTGGACATAATTATCTCTAGACTAAAGCTGTCAAGCAAAATTGTTTCAGTATATTTATTCAGAATTAGCACTGATAAAAAATTACTTCCCATTGTTCCTCACAATGCTTCGAGAAACCAAACATCTTTAAAAGAGGCAAAAAATTAAGAAATATCAAATAAAAATATTTTAAAGAAAAAGAGTATTACACTACTGTGTCTTTTTAATAGGTTCCAAAATTGGTAATCATTTGGTTAGATTTTATAAAACCTTTTAGCTACCAAAAGCCAGAAACTCAACAAGACTAGAATAGAAACCTCAGAATATCTGCAAATCGGTGTTAAAACTGAAATAAAGAAATTACACAAGGCCTAAGATAATTCTCAATTTTATAGCCTGTCAAAAGTACCGGGCATGGTAATGGACATATGTATTCCCACCTACTGAGGGGCTGAGGTTGGAAAATCACCTGAACCCACAACTTCAACAGGACAACAGAGCAAGACTCTGCAGAAAGGGGAGGGGAGGGGAGGGAGGAGAGAAAAATCAAAAAGAAAAAACTTCTAAATAGTCTCTTTAGAAGTGTTTCATTTTGTAACAAAATGGCAGAGTAATGGCCAAGGACAAAACAATTCTCAAAAAGAATGTACTGTGCTCAAAATATGAGAAAAACAGAGCATGTCAAACAAACAGTAATCTCTTTCATGTGGGTCAAATATAAATGTCAGTCTATGATAAATATAAATAATAAAACACAAATATTATAAATGTATAACTCCAGACTAAATTAATTTAGTAGAAACTGGTATCTTGAGAATTCAAAACAGCCAGTACCATGAAATAGCAGTGACAATATTCACAAAGTCAACATCCAATTTTCTCATTCCACTAACATGCTCACTGGCATCTTTGCTCAACTTGGTGAATGCGAGGGCCAACTCCCATTTAAGATACAATGTGCATGAGGCAGACAATAGATGAGTAACCAGGCCCTCAGAGGGGAGATGCACCAGATGCAGTGGGTGCAGGCAGTGCACAGCCTCCTGCTGTCTGCAACTTCAGAGCTGGCTCTGGTGCCCAGCATCACCTCACTCGAGGTCACGCCTTCTCCTGCTGACCCTTACTTGGTGACTGAGCCAAGTGGAAATACAAAGGCCCAGCCATGTCGGCCTGATCCAAGAAAACTCTGGTGGGCCATGTCCGTGCGTCAGTTCGATTTTTCCCTCTGACCAATCCTATTCTGCATCCTTTCTCAAGTGATCTTTGTTTGGTTTTTTTTTTTTGGTGCTGTGGATCAAAGTCTGGGCTGTTGCATGTTAGTCAAGTGCTCTATCATCAAGCTATACTACCAGCATTAATGCTAATTTTTAACAAACATTTTGCATTTTAAATTGTCTCAGCATCTGCTTCTGGAAAGCCCGTGCTTTGACAATGTACTTCTCCTAACACTTTTAAGAGATTAAGCCTACTAAAATATTTAGCACTAAAACTGTCAGCAGAAGGACACTTTGTGGAATGTTAAGCCATTTATGCATAAGACCTATGCTTAGTACGCCAAGGAGCTTTCATTATTATTTCCACAAAGTGATGGGATCCCCTCCTGTGATTATGAGAATAATGAATTTTACAACTAGATGTCTATGTCCAACTTTATAGCTGAGTATCCCAAGGAATTCTCCTGTTTAGAATACCTAGGAAGTTCATTATAAAACATCAGAATATCTACAAATGTCACTCACCAAAGTAACATAAAGAAGAAAAACCATAATAACTAATATCTGCAGAAAAAGTATTTGGTAAAATTCAATTCTGATTTTTGGAAAAATTGTAGAAAGCTAAGAATGAAGGGAAAAGGTTTAAAGATAAACAAAAATACTCTTAATGGTAAAATTTTTAAAACCTCTTTAAAAACTGGATCCAGAAAAAAATGCCCATGATCACCAACCTGTCATTTGCTGAATTTCTACCCAATGCAACAACACATAGAAAAGAAACAGATGAGGACTGAAAAAAGGAAAATGAAGTTAGCATTATTTGAAAATTATATAATGATAGCAATAACAAAACAAGAAAAATCAAGAAACAATATTTTCTAGCATAAAAAAAACAACAACTTCTATGTAGTAGGATGTGGTAGTGCACATGTAACCCTAGCACTCAGACGCTGAGGAAGGAGGACTGTAAGTTTGGTGCCAGCCCAGTTATATAGTGAAACTTTGTGACAAAAAAAGGAAGGAGGAAAAGGTGGTAGGAAGAAAGGAAAAAGAAAGAAAAAGGAAAGAATTTCTATATTTGAGAATAAAGGGGATTCAGCAAGATGGTTTACTAAAAACTTACGGATAAAATTTGTGTCTTTTAAAAAGCAGCAAACACGAGTTACAAGACAAAAGAGTTTTTACAAACATATTTATAACAGCAAGAAGTAAACCTTTGTACTTATAAGAAATATAACAAACAATGTTGCTCTTATATACACAAAGTCATAAAATAATACCGAAAGGCATCAAAGAAAACTGAAATACATGGACAGGAAGACTCCATATTGCAAAGATACCAATTTTCCTCTTAATTGATGTCTGTATTTAATGCAATTCTATTCAAACCTAAAAGTGTTTTTCATAAAACTTAAAAACCTACTTTAAAAGGTTATGTAGAAGACAAATGACAAAGAGTGAATAATACACTTCAAAAGAGGAAGAATACAGAGACTTGCTTTACTAGGTTTCACAGTAAGTACTAAAATATGTCATTAGTATTACTTTAACAAATTGATGAATAGAAACTCCAAAACAAAGCCACGCCACAGATTCATGTGACAGCTACGACACCATCACAGCACTAGGAAAGGATGGACTTTTCAGTAATTGGAACATCTGGTTAACTTCATAGTAAAAACAAGAAGTGAGATACATATACCTCACTCCATTCACAAAAATCAGTCTTGAATTGTTTAAAGGCATGAATGTGAAAAGAAAACTTTAAATACATTAGTGGAAAATGTAGGTTACTACTTTTTTATGTTGGGGCAGAGAGTATAACCTCAATGAGATTTTTAAACTTGCTACACTAGAGAAAACTAAGAAACCTGACAATACTAAATTTTTTAAAAAATTCTTTTATTGTTACATTTTAGGTATACAACACGTTTACATTTCTCAGTGGGAACTTGTACCTTTACATGATGCATCTTGGTTCTTATTTTGTCCCCATTCCTAGCCCTCCCTTCCCTATTTACAAAGACTTCGTTTCCATTTTTTCCATTTCTCA
Organism: Heterocephalus glaber; assembly: GCF_053883595.1. Lineage (NCBI taxonomy): Eukaryota > Metazoa > Chordata > Mammalia > Rodentia > Bathyergidae > Heterocephalus > Heterocephalus glaber. Next base: position 19,958,336 of record NW_028258312.1, on the reverse strand, counting down.
TCATTTTTCCTTTCCCTTCTTTCCTTTCCCCTGCCCCTCCCACTACCCCTACCCCTTTGGACCTTTTCTTCCTATTTCGCATTATCGATTATTCATTCTAATCATTGGTAAATTTTAGGTATACAATATAATGACATTCATCATTGACAATTTGCACCTTTACATAATCTCTCTTGGTTCTTATTTTTCCCCATTCCCCTGTCCTCCCTTCAACACCTCCATCCTGCCCTATGTACAAGACTTTATTTCCATTTTTTCATTTTCTCATATTAATTTCATTCCCTTCTTTCCTTTCCACTACCTCTTTCACTTTACTGTCCCCTTTGCCCCTTTTCTTCCAATTTCATACTACCTATTATATCTTTTAGTCCTTATTTGCACTTTCAGTTTCTCACACCAGAGAAACTATTCTGTATTTATACATGTGTGCCCTATTTATTTCACTTAAGAGTATGGCCTCAATGTGCATCCATTTAGCTATAAAAGTCTCTAATTTCTCATTTTTTAAGGCTGAGTAGTACTCCATTTTATAAAAAAAACCCCACATTTTCTTTATCCAGTCTCCAGTTAATGGGCATTTGGGCTGCTTCCAAGTTTTAGCTATTACAAACTGTGCTGCTATGAACATGGGCACACATACATCACTGTGGTATGATTCTTTTAATTCTTTGGGGAAGATATCCAGCAGGGGAAGAGCTGGGTCAAATGGAACTTCCAGTCCTAGTTCTTTGAGGTATCTCCATACTGATTTCCACAGTGGTTGCACCAGTCTACACTCCCACCAGCAGTGGAGCAGCATTCCTCTTTCCCAACAGCCCCACCAGCATTTGTTCTTCGTTAATTTCATGATAGCAGCCATTCTTTCTGGGGTGAGGTGGAATCTCAGCGCTGTTTTCATTTGCATCTCTCAAAAGACCAGTGATGTTGAACAATGTTTCATGTATTTATTTGCTATTTCTACTTCTTTGTCTGAGAAATGTGTGTTCATTTCAGATGCCCATTTTTGGATTGGGTCTTTAAATTTGGGAGGTCTGATCTTTTTAAGTTCTTTATAGATTCTAGATAATAGACCTTTGTCTGAGGAACAGCAGGTGAAGATTTTTTCCAACATTGCGGGTTGTCTCTTCACAGTGTTGGTGTTTTCTCTTGCTGTGCAGAAGCTTTTTAATAAGAAGAGATCCCACTTGTTGATTGTGCTAGTTCATGGGCAACTGAGGTTTTGTTCATAAAATCTTTTCCTACACCAACGTCTTCACGAGTTCCACCTAACCTCTGTTCCAGCCAATTTAGTGTTTCTATGTTAATATTTAGATCTTTAATCCATTTCGATTTCAGTTTAGTGCATGGTGAGAGATATAGATCTAGTTTTAATCTTTGGCAAGTTGAAACCCAATTTTTCCAGGACCATTTATTAAAGAGGCTATCTTTCCGCCAGTGAGGGTGTTTGGATCCTTTGTCGAAGATGAGATGGCTGAGTGTGTCTGGCATTGTTTCTGCATCTTCTAATCTATTTCACTGGTCCTCAGATCTGTATCTTTGCCAGTACTATGAGGTTTTTTATCACAGTAGCTTTGTAGCATAGTTTCAAGTTGGACATTCAGATACCCCTGCCATGTCTCTGTTACCTAGTATTGCTTTTGCTATACTGGGTCTCTTCTTGTTCCAAATGAATTTTTGGATTGTTTTCTCAAGGTCTGTGAAGTATGCTGCTGGGATCTCAATTGGAATTGCATTGAATCTGTATAGCAGTTTTGGAAGTATGGCCATTTTTACTATATTGACCCTTCCTACCCAGGTGCAAGGAATGTGTTTCCAATTCCTGATATCATCTTCCATCTCTCTTTTCAGAGTGCTATAGTTTTTAGAGAAGAGGTCTTTGATTTCTTTTGTTAGGTTGATTCCTAGGTATTTCAGTTTTTTGAATGCTATTGTGAAAGGAATTGTTTGCCCTGTTTCTCTCTCAGTGAGTCTATTGTTCGTGTAGATGAAAGCTATTGATTTTTGTGTGTTGACCTTGTATCCAGCTACTCTGCTGAATTTGGTTACTAAATCTAGAAGACTTTTGGTGGAGTCCTTGGGGGTCTTCTATATACAGTATCATGTCATCTACAAATAATGACAATTTGACTTCATTTCCTATCTTTATTCCTTTTCTTTCTCTTGTCTAATTGCCATGGCTAATGTTTCCAAAACTATACTAAACAAGAGCGGTGATAGTGGACATCCTTCTCTTCTTCCTGATTTCAGTGTGAAGGATTTCAATTTTTGACAATTTAGTATGATACTGGCTGTTCGTTTTTTATAGATGGCTTTTACCAGTTTGAGGTAGAGACCATCTATTCCAATTTTTGGTAGGGTTTTAATCATAAATGAATGTTGGATTTTGTCAAATGCTTTTTCTGTGTCTACGGAGATAATCATATGGTTTTTGCCCTTGGCTCTATTGATATAGTGTATTACATTGATTGATTTGCATATTTTGAACCATCGCTGCATCCCTGGGATGAATCCCACTTGATCAGGGTGTATGTGCTTCTTGATGATCTTCTGCATTCTATTTGCCAGTATCTTATTAAGGATTTTTGCATCTATGTTCATTAGTGAGATGGGCCTATAGTTCTCCTTTTCGGCTGGGTCTTTGTCTGCTTTGGGGATCAGGGTGATGCTTGCTTCCAGGAATGAATTTGGGAGTATTGCTTCCCTTTCAATTTCACTGAAGAGTTTAAACAGTAGTGGCAGTAGTTCCTCTCTAAACGTCTTGTAGAATTCAGCAGTGAAGCCAGCAGGACCTGGGCTTTTCTTAGTTGATAAGTTTTTAATTACATTTTCAATTTCATTGGCTGATATTGGGTTGTTTAGAATTTTTAGGTCTTCTTCGTTAAACTTGGGTAATTCATATGTATCTAGGAATCTGTCCATTTCTTCTGTGTTGTCCATCTTATTGGCCTATAAGTTCTCAAAATAGGTATTGATGATCCTCTGGATTTCTGCTGAGTCTGTTGTAATTTTACCCTTTTCATTTTTACTTCATGGATTGGCCTTTTTCTTTCATTTTTCTGATAAGGTTGGTTCAGAGTTTGTCAATTTTGTTCATTCTTTCGAAGAACCAACTCGTAGCTTCATTGATTTTTTTGTATCGTTCTCTTAGTCTCCATTGCATTGATTTCTCCTCTGATCTTTATAATTTCCTCCCTTGTATGAGTTTTGGGGTTGTCCTGCTCTTCTTTTTCTAGAAGCTTGAGGTTCAGCATCAGGTTGTTTAATTGGGCTCGCTCTGTTTTCCTAACATGCGTATTCATTGCTATGAATTTCCCTCGTAAGACTGCTTTCATTGTGTCCCATAGATTCCGATATGTTGTATTGTCATTGTCATTTAATTGAAGGAACGGTCTGTTTTTTTCTTTAATTTCCTCTGTGACCCATTGGTTATTTAGAAGTGTGCGGTTCAATTTCCACGTGTTTATGAAATTTTTCGAGTTTCTTTTGCTATGGATCTCCAATTTCATCGCACTATTGCCTGATCATACACAGGGGATAACTTCAGTTCCTTTGCACTTACTTAAACATGTTCTATGAGTGAGTATGTGGTCTATTTTCAAGAATGACCCATATGCAGCTGAGAAGAATGTGTATTCTGATTTTTGGGGGTGGAACACTCTGCAAACATCTGTTAAGTTCATTTGTTCAAGAGTTCGACTGAGTTCTAGTATTTAATTACTTATTTTTTCTCTAGTTGATCTATTTGTGACAGTGAGGTATTGAGGTCCCCCACTATTGTATTAGTGCATATATGACTTTTCTTGTCTGTTAGTATTTGTTTTATATAGTTGGGCGCACTAGTGTTTGGTGCATAGATATTTATGATTGTCATCTCTTTCTGCTTTATTGTTGTCTTTATAAGGTTGTAGTGTCCTTTCTTTGTCTCTCTTAATCAGTGTTGGTTTGAAATCTACTTGATCTGCAAAGAGGATAGCTACTCCTGCTTTTTTTCAGCTTCCTGTCACATGCAGTATTGTTTTCCACCCTTTAACTTTCAGTCTATGAGTTTCTTTTTGAATCAAGTGTGTTTCTTGTATGCAGCATATTGTTGGATTTTGCTTCTTGACCCATTCTTCCAGTCTATTTCTTTTGATTGGTGAATTGAGACCATTAACATTGATGGTTATAACTGAAATGTATTGACTTATCATTGTCATGACTTTTTCTTTTTGTTGGATTCTCCCCCTTCACATTTATTTTCTGGTCACGCCTGATATGGGTTCATTCTGCTTTGCTTCCCGGGGTTGTGATCCTCACTGTCTGTTCCTAGGATATTATCTAAAATTTTTTGGAGTGCTGGTTTGGTATTCATGAAGTTCTTAAGGCCCTCTTTGTCATGAAAATATCTTATTTCTCCATCAATTCTGAAAGATAGTTTAGAAGGGTACATCAATCTGGGTTGGAGGCTGTTTTCCTTTAAGGCTTGGAATATGTCACTCCAAGCTCTTCTTGCCTTGATGGTTTGCCTTGAGAAGTCAGCTGTGATTCTGTTGGGCTTTCCTTTGTATGTGATGTTTCTTTTCTCTAACTGCTTGTAGAACTTTGTTCTTCTATTGAGTTTGTGGTATCTTAACAATTATATACCTATGAGTAGATTTTTTCTTGATCAAGGCTATTTGGAGTCCTATATGCCTCACTTATCTGTATGTCAAGTTCTTTTCCCCTGCTTCAGAAGTTTTCTGCCATTGCTTCTGTAAACGTTTTTTTTTATATCATCTGCACTCTCTCCTGTTTCTTCTTTGACTCCAATCAGTCTTATGTTATTCTTCTTTGCATCATTTAGCAGCTGCTGGATTGATTTCTCATGTTCCCTTATAATTTTGAAGCAATTTTTCTTTTTCTGGTCACTAATTGCAATCTTATCTTCTATATCTGAAATTGTCCTCATATTGGCTCATTCTGCTGTGTAGACTTCCAATGGAGTTTTTCATCTCCTGGAAATCTATTTGCATATGTTTTATGGATTCCATTTGTTTCCTATGTTGGGATTCCATCATGTTCCTCAGCTCCTCTCTAGATTAATCATGTCTTGCACTATGAGCACAATCTCTGCTGTTATCTTAGAAATTATTTCTGATTTCATTTTTTCCAGATCCTCTTTTGTTGCCCATTCAGGGGGCCCCAGTGGGTGAGTATCAGAGTGTTCCATCTCATTTCCCCTTGGGGTTGCTGTAGGTGATCTGGAAGTCTGGTTTTGAGACTTATTTACATGTCTTCTCATTTCGACTGGTGGGGGGGGTGCTGTTGTAGCCCATGCGGCTCACCTCCTCTGGGCTGGGAGTGGTGGGACAGCAGCTCAGAAGCCCCTTCCTCTGGCCCGGAAGTGGCAGGACAGATGGTGTCCCGCAAGCCTCTACCTCTGGGCTGGGAGCGGTGGGACAGACAGTGGCCTGGAAGCCCCTTCCTCTAAGCCAGGAGTATTGGGACATTGGCTCAGAAGCCCCTTCCTCTGGGCTGGGAGCAGCAGGATGGACGGTGGCCTGGAAGCCCTTTCCTCTCAATACTAAATGTTAAAAGAATAATCATTGCTGGTCAAAAGATAAATCAGTAAAACTACAAAAATGATTGACATGAGATTTCTAAGTTAAATATTCTCATAATCTTCAACTCAGCAATTCCATCCTTTGATTCACCACTTGGTCTTTGTGATGGTTAAGGCAGATTATCAACTTGATTGCCTTGTGTGTCTGGGTGGGTCATGGAAGTGTGACTCAATATAGGATCCCTTGCCCCTCCTATCTGGCATTGTTCCCTGCTCTGACTTGTGTGTCTGGTTGGGTCACACAGGTGTGACCTTGGGGGCAATATGTGATCACTTCCCCTCCTCTCTGTCATTGTTCCCCTGCTCTGTTTCTCAGCTACTATGAACTGAGCAGCTTTGCTCTGCCATATTCTTTCCCCATCATGTTTCTGTGTTGATGCCAGCCACCCTTGGACTGAATCCTCTGAACCCATGAGCCCAATAAACATTTCTTTCTTTAAATTGTGGATGTCAGGTATTTAATCCCAGCAACAGGAAGCTGACTAACAGTTCTGCACATGTTTGCATCAGGCAGTACATATGAAAATGATCACATCATTTAAAAGTTAATTTACTCATTATCTATGGCTCCACAGTAAATTACCTCAAAAGTCAGTGGCTCAAAACAACAGTATTTACTATTTCCCACAGTTTCTCCAGATCAGAAGTTTGTGAGTAGCTCAGGTAAGAGGTTCTCACTTGGGTTCTTAGGTTTACAGTCAAGATATATTAGCAAGCTCTGCATTATCTGAAGGCACGACTAGTGAGGGATCTACTTCCAAGGTGACTCACTTGTACAAAAAAATTACTGGTACTGATTGTTGTTATAGTATATCCACAACATGCCTGCTAGCTTTCCCCAGAAAGACAGATCCAGGAGAGCAAGGAAAAAGCTACAGAAGTCTCATCATCACTTCTTCCACAGTCTACTGGCCCAGAGGGTAGCTCTATTTAGTATAGGAGGGATCTACACAAAGGCAGATGTATCAAGAAGCAAAGATCACTGGGGGGCATCATACAGCCTGACAACCTCAAATGGGAAAAAATAACTGTTCTCCGATTATTGGTGAGCAGATATAATGGAATTTATTAACAGAGTAGACATGAATTTTATACAACAGTGAAAATGAATGATGCACAACTACCTCAAAACATGAACAAATCTTCCAAAAATACTAGTATATAAATAAACAAGTTTCAGAAGACAAAATACAGTATAATATCATTTATGTATATGAAGCTTTAAACCAAACAAACATAAACAATTTGTGGGTATCACAATTTGTGATGAAGCTATTAAAAAACTCAAGGGAAAATTAAGTACAAATTTCAGAAAAGTAATTATCTCTAGAAAAGAAGAAAGGGAACAAAGTAAAAGGAAGCACATGAATCAGTGGACATTACTCACCAGGTTGTGAGTCTTGGATTGAGTGGAGAATTTAATGTTAATGTAAATGTCAATTATATTTTTTTGCTTTATAACTTACATAAGCATTACATTTATGAAGGTCACTTTTGTTGTTGTTGCTTTGCTTTCTTTTTTTGGAAGGTCACTTTTTATCAAAACATAATATCCATATGATCCCACACAATGATCTGGGTTGGAAATACTGTAATCTTTTTTAATTATAACAAAATATTTTTAAAATAAATAATAACACTAACAGAAAAAAATCATAATTTCAGTAAGAATGTCTTTTATATTTGTTCTTTGGACATTTTTCTCTATTTGCCCATCCTGCTGGAGAATAAATCCTAGTAGAAAGTTACAGGGAGAATAATAAAAAAAAGTACTAGATAACCATCTAGCATCTGGTGTGCAGTTACACATCAACATAAAACCATCACCAAAACTCAACTGATTCCTTGCCTGTTGTGTAAAGGAGCTAATAATTTGAATAAAAATGAACTATCTCAGAAATTTTTATATCAGCTATTAGACTCAATATTTTAAAAATTTCAATGAAAAAAGTAATAACATCCTACAACTTTACAATAAATTATATTAATATATAATCCTGTGCTTCTGGAAATGTCAAATGTCCTTTCTGGTTTTTTTCCTTTGGCTGGTATACTTCCACTAGTAAGTAAAAGAGTGAAATCTTTGAAGATATACAAGTGACTGAAATTTGTAAATACTGGTGTAGGGGACAGTTACAAACAACTTGTAAATGAAAGATGAGGGCTAAGAAAGAATTCAATTCAGAATAATCTGTCCCACTGGCTACTAAAAGATAGGCTCACCCAGTCACAAAAGAAATATTTTCCACAGAGGATCTCTGCCAGTCTTTTGACGTGATGCACAAATGAGCTTTTTTTTTTTCTTTTTTTTGTACTGGAGGATCGAACTCAGGACCTTGCGCTTAAGAGGCAGGTGGTGGAACCACTGAGCTAAATCCCCGGCCCAAATAAGCTTTAATTCTAAGGAAAAAAAACTGTTTTCCTTGTTTTTCCAAAATAAGGTGAAAAAAGGAAATGCTGTAACAGCAGCCACTGGAGGGAGGACTTGATGCTAGAATGAGAATAAAACAAACATAAAACATTTTATCTGGTGCTTTGTCTGAACATAACATTTTGTTAAATCCATTTCTATTTGTTTAAATGACAAATGCTGAAAATACTGATTTTTCTGTATGAGAGTTAAACATCCTTTCACTGAAAACAGATGTTGATTCAACTGTCCTTTATGGGCACACAAATTAGCAGCAAGAAAATTATAAAGCTCCCTGGACTGACGGAATTAGCACCAATCTTACTTAAGTATAAATTCAAAAGCATATACTTAACACAAAATAAATCTATATGTTGTTCATTGAAATATCATCTATTAATTTTGCTAAAGGACCTCATGCACTAAGGAATTCCAAGTCACTATCTGAAATTTAACTGTAAATTGGCAGAGCTTTGGAAAAAATGCTGTGGCATTGCTGTTGATGTAGGTAATAGGTTTTGGTTTGTTTTTACTAAATCTACTCAGATATATTAATAATTGTTGATTTTAAACTAATTTTATACACATGCATTCATATTACCGGAATCTTAAAGTAAGTTGCAGCCCCCAGTGCTGGTCTTTATCAGATTAGTAGGTACACAGAAATATTACTAAAATTAAGTTTAATTAAAAATTCCACACACAGAACTGGAGAAGCATAAAAACAATGCTTGCTTCTATTATAAATGTGGTTACATACCATATAGTAGACACCAGGCTTGTGTAAAGACCTGAAACAATTTCAAAATTAGCAACATCTCTTCCCTTTTAATATGATTCTTTACACCACCAATATTTTGGTGCTGACTTCTTAAACTCGGGAATTCTAGTGTGTTTTAATCCGTGAACCAATAAAACTTTAAACACACGTAAATAAGAACCATTCTGAAGAAAAAGCAAGAACTGAACTATAAAGCAAACTTTAAAATAAATTCAATGGAAAGTATAGAAATTCATCAATTATTCTCAATTGAATAGGGAATACTTCACTTGGAAAATGGATTTTTAAAAACCAGATCAGTAAAAACAGGCACAAAAAGAATAAAACTCAGCTACTTGTGTCAAGAAAAATTTAGCAGTTATCAATTAAAATATGGTATATCATAGTATATCAAAGGTACAAATGTAAAATACTGTAAGTTTATTCATATTCAAAATGCACTTGGAAATTCACTATTTCAGAGCTTCCGTAATATAATGTTTAGTTTTGGCCCTTAATACATTTGAACTTTGAGATTAAAACACTAATAACAAATAGCTTAAAAATTCTGTAGATGAGATGTGTATTATACTTTGAGGCTGAAATAAACTGCAACAGGATAAAGTGGCTATTTCTTTGACAACTGCTGCAGCCTCAATGGAGCCAAAATGTTTACAGAAAACAAAAGATAGCTGGGCTCTGATGATAACATATTTTATGATTATAGTCTAATACTCTTTAAAGAACAAATCTTTTCTGATTTTAGATTAACCTCACCCCAAATAAATTACTTCATTTTGCTAAGAATTTGTCTCTCAAAATAAAATTCATTAATTTAAAAATTAAGTTTAAGTTTTAAGATATGAAACACTTCTACTCTCAAACACTTCTCATTCACTAGTCACACTGCCTGAAATATTTTTCTTAATTAGTGTTTTCCCCTAAGTGCCTACATCAGCTTTGTGCATCATGGTCAGCTGCATACAGGCCACCTTGCCTCTGAGAAAATAGACAATGCCTTAATCTTCTTAACAACTCTTATACACATATTACATGCTCAAAAATGTTGGCTTAACTTAGGACTGTTTACAAATGAACTGAGGGCTATGAAGTAGATAACATCTCCAGAAAATGAAGAGAACACTGTGATTCATGAAAAAATGAGTCCTCATTTCATTGTGTGAACTATATCCACACACTTTAGTAAACAATTGATACTAAATAACATTACTTCAAATGAGACCACTTAGTCAATTTAGATTAATTACTCAAATAATAAAACTTGATACTATTATAATATAATGGTAGAGTTTAGATAATATTTATGATCAAAGTCTTATTTTAAAAGATGCAATACATACTAGTAACAATAATAGCTAGAGTTAGGGTCTCATTCATAAGGAAGCAACACACACTAAAAACAAAAGCCACAACTAAGCATGGTATCACTTCAATGTTACTTGGGTCAGTGCCTAATAAAATTATTTAGGGCTTTTAAAAAAAAATGGGTGGAAAATGGCTTGACTCGGAAGCATAGGCAGAATTTTCTACTTTTCCTAAATTTAAATCTACTTTTAGGAACAGTAAACTTTAGGGATACCTAAGTAGAGTTGCATAAAGAATGTAAAGAGAGAACCCAGACATGAATATATGATCTTTAACATCCATGTAATAGTCATAAGGCCCAATGAAAGTACAGACTGATCAAAAGAGGAACTTTCAATTAAGAAGTCAAAAGAGAAAAAAGGCATTCCTCCCCCATAAATCAATGTAATTTTCCCTTTCATATCAATATGTAAAACACCTCTCAACTGTTTTATTGGCATAGACTTTAAATATGTGACAGTCATTGGTAAATTAGCTCATAAATGGTAATGGGAAGAACTGTAAGACTCCAAACTACAATAAAAAATATAGAAATATTTGAGCACAGCAAAAACATTGCAAATTCTAGTTTTCCATTAGGTCTATTGATTCTCCAATGTCAGATAAACAGAATAGAGCAGAAAAATCATGGACTAAACTAGAAGGAAGAAATTAGATAAGTTTCTGTAACATGGTAAGCCTCTGCCTAAAATTCAAAAGCAATATGAAAAGGTTCCAGGAATACAGAACTAGACCCAATAACAACTCAGAATGTAAAACCCTCTTCTTCACAGCAGTCTATGATTTCTTAAACAATACATAAAAGCAGGGTATAGAGGATATCAGTATATCCAAAATTTACTATATAATAATGAACAGAACCAACCAAATACTAGAGGTTAAATGCCCAATCCACATCTTAATTGTCCACTGAATTTTAATGCTTTATAGCTAATCATTTATAGCTACCACTTAGGTAGTTACTTACCAAACATACTTGGTGTCAAATGAAGGTAACATACTCAAATCAAAGTTCTCTAATCTAGAGAAGTAATGTGACTATGAGAAGACAAATTATTAGGCTAGATATCAGTACTGATTGTAAAAGCACAAAGTAATTAGTGCAAAATCAAAAATGATGAGAAAATGAATTCTTTATCTCTGAGATTAGAGATGGCGACAATGCCCACTTTCACCACTAAATGAATTAAGATACTAAAATGTGAATAGGTACTAAAATGTAGTATTTTGGTAGCTTTGTTTTTTAATTTATGAATATGCTTCCTTTCATCCTTAAGTAAACTGAAAGAATTAAATGTAGATATGGTACATGAAATGTAGTGAGTGGCTTTGTTCATAACTTTATTACAAAGTGAACTTTAGATACACTGAAAACTTACCTGCTCAGTACAGGATGCTTATGTCAGTGTACATACAGATTAGAAACAAATAAAACTATCCTTAATTATACTTTCTGTTTTCATAAAAAACATCAAGGAAATTATAAAATGACTACAATTGCTAATAAATGAGTTTAGCAAGGTGGCAAGATAAAATGTAAATATACAAAAATTAACTACATGTATGTTTGTGTATGTGTATCAGAAGATAAGAAAAAAATTTTGTGGTGCTAAAAAACATAAAATACCTAAAAATAAATTTAATAGAAGACACCTAAGACTCCTCTACCAAAAGCTACTTCATTGAGAGAAATTATAGAAGATTTAAATAAATGAAAAGTAATACTATGTTCATGAATCAGAAAATTCAATATTTTAAAAATGGAATTTCTCCCCAAACTGATTAAAAGATTCAACAAAATCCCAATTTAAATCATAGCAAGATACACTGTAGATAATGGCAAGTTAACTCTCATGCCTATACAGAAATGCAGAAGACTGAGGATAAACAAAAAGAATTTCATAACACAACAAAATGGAAGGTGTGCCTTACCTACCTAATTTCAAAACATCATAAAAGCACAGTAATCAGAACAGTCTGAAGTTTAGCATGAGAGAGAGAGAGAGAGAGAGAGAGAAGAGAGAGAGAAAGACTAAAAGTAGACCAACATGTAATCGACTTGTGACCAAGACAAGGTTGTTCAATAGTAAGAATTCTCTTCAATAAACAGGGCTGATTCAAATAAGAAAATATTTGTTAGTGATGGAAATATGCATTATTTTGATTGTGATGATAGTTTCATGGAAGTTTGCCAGGACAGATCAAATTATACACTTTCAATATGTACAGTTTATTGGACTTCAATTATACTTTAATAGCTATAACAGATAAAAGCTAGACTTTTTATGAGTTAAAAATGGTAACTGACATGATTTATTTTCTTATCATAAAATCTTTACATATTATGGTATTACCCATTCCATGAAGAATGCCATATCATAGATAGAAAAAGCTAAGAAATATGCGGTATAACCTACTATAGTACTTGAGAAGGGATTATTTATTTCAGCCAAACTTTCAGATTCTGTATTTGACACAGGTGACACAAAAAAGTGGTTCAGTATACTGTACATTTAAAACAACTGACTCTGGAGTCAGAATGCCTGTGCTTAAATTTTAATTCTGCCACCTAGTCAATGTATTATCCAGGCAAATTACTCCTTCATAGTTGTGCAGTAAAAAGTTAACTAAGAAGGCTTGGGGGTGTTCAGTGCCTGTATACTCCAAAAGGACTGGCCCCCTTGACTGGCTCTTGGACAATAACTTACAAACTCTTGGAATACTGTATCACACCCAATAAGAGTATCCACATAACTAAAGAATTGGGCTATGCCATTTAGTTTATACTAACCATGTGGTTCAGACTCAACAATTAATCGTTTGTTCATTTGAGATCCTAAGACATGCTGTATCAATTGGCCTCTGAGAGCTGAAGAATGTGAAGGGTCAGTTATGTGGGTATTCCATCCTCATATAACAGATCTCAAATAAAAATCTGGACACCAGGGCTTGAGGAGCACATGTGGTTATTAACAATCTGTCACATATGCTTTCTGGAAGAATAAAACAATTTTCACCTGACTCCGGGAGGCAACTAAAAGCTAGGTCCTTGTTCCTCCTAAAGTCTACTTTATGTAGTGTTTCTCTTTTCTGATTTCTGGTCTGCATTCTTTTACCGTAATAAATAAAAATATGCAAATATAACATATGTATTTATATCAATATAAAAGCTTTTCATAATTCTGTGGGTCTTTCCAGCAAATGATCCAATCTTAGGAGGTGGTGAGGATTCTCAACACTGAAACTGTGTTTCTACATCTGAAAAATGTATTTAATATTAGTACCTACTTCAAAGACAGCTGTATCAAATTATTTATACATGCAAAGGGCTCAGAACAGTACCCAGCATATAATATTTGCTCCTTCTTACACTGCTACAAAGACAAGTAGTCCTAACCATTAAATAGCTTGGTTTAATGAAACAGGACATTAAATAAACAAACTGTAACAGTTACAATATTATGCAAAATTTATCCTCAAGACCACTGTCTTCATTTAGATCTCTACCAATTCTCATCTCTTAACTAACAATCTTATCGCACAACTTTTTCTGATAAGGCCATGACCACTACCATCACTGCCTGATCACCCTTTAAATTTCTTCAAACTGATTCCACATTCTTAAGTCCATTCCCACACATATCTTCTTGAGTTCTGTAGATAAAAACGTCTGTAGACAAAAAGCGTCCGAGTCTTTTGGTGTGTATCACATCTCCTCATGGTTTCTATGTTTTACCTCATTCTCTGAAGCCTATGTATATTCAAATGGGATTATAGGTCTATGGTAGAAGCATTGTCTCATAGTTTATACTGACAAGAAGAGGTCCTTGTACTTCAGCAGACAACTAACTCAGGGGAGAGCATTTCAGGCTCTATAGGCTAGGAAAGAATAAGCCCTCTTTGACAAAGATAGTTAAATATAATTTGGACATTCAGAGTGCCTAGAGGAATCTGAGTATCCCAATTGTCAGGGTCTCTATCTTTAGTAAATTTTACTGGAAAGTGGAGAAAGAGGAATTCTTGTTATTGTCCCACAGTTTTAAGTGTAAAATTTACACAAGGAAATGGTTGTTCTAGCTAAAGATATTTCCAAAAAAGATATTTTCAATAAATATCAATAAACTCTGTTATAGCAGCCAAACTAGAGATCACTTCTTGCCTTTCCTGAGGACATGCCAATAAAAGATATGGAGCTTTCCTCACCTCTGCGTCTGCTTCCTGTCCAAGGCTGGTGTTCTTCCTGTAGCCCCTGTGGGAAGCCATGCCACTCACATTAGGGAACTCTGAGAAACGTTAAACTCTTCCTGCAATATGTTGACCTTTGCTTGATATCACCTTTACAAATCAATACCCAGGAATAAAATAACTAGTTATCCTATATCCATCCCACCATGCTATGCTGGGCAATGAAGATATATAAACCAAGCTGAAAATACCTATAATCAAGGAGCTGTACTTAAGGAAGTACATCCAAGAAGTCTCTTCCACTCTTTGACTTATTTGGATGAGAGACTCTGGACACTGCGATGGTACAGTAATAGATGAGGCATGTGAAGGCACTGGGAAGTGGTGAGTATGTATACTGTGAGTGTGGGAAGGACTGGGGAGCAAGCTGTGGTGGCTTCCAAGATGTTCCCTAATGAGTCCCACTTCCTCATTATCAGGCACCCACACAGTCCACTCCCACACCACTCCAGTTGGTCTGTGTGACCAACAGCAAACAGGGGAAGTGATGGTACAACACTTCTGAGGTTTATGTTATAAAAGATTCATTTTAGGTGCTGTCCGTCTTGGGTCACTCATTCCGGAAAGTCATGTTGTGAGCATTCCTGTGATGAGGTCTATGTGGTAAGGGACCAAAGCTTCTTGCCAACAGCCACATGCATGAGGGTAGAAGTGGATACTGCAGATCTAAATTACAGAGGACTACAACTCTGGATGATACCTTAACTGTGACTTCATCAGACCCTAAAGCAGAAATACCCAGCTCAGTGGCAGCTAGATTTCTGACCCTAAGAAATTATGTGAGATAATAAATGCTTTTTAACTTAAACTGCTAACTTTTGAAATAACTTATTACACAGCAGTAGACAACATATATCTAAATCCCCAATGAATTTGCAAATATCAGTTAAGCTCCCAGATTCATCAGTTCTCATTGTCACTGAATTCATAACATATTTCCTAGTGATTTTCCAATTCAGCAATAATTTATTTTCCACATAAGGAAAGAGCTCCCTTTAGATTTGTCAAAATAAGAATGCTTTCTTCAATAGTCATTGGATTTTGAAAAATTGGCTTACATAGTAGAATATTTTCAATAATAAGTGTTGACCTAGCTAAAAATCGTTCTTCATTTTAAGGGAACAAAAAAATAAGAATGAGAGTAAAATAACCTCACATGTTTAAATTAAAACATTTTAAAACATAAACACATTTGTTTTGATAAAAATAATTATACATGCTACTTGTTAAGAAAAATATTCAGAATAAATAAGGTTGTTTTAAATAGTTTGTAATGATAAAACTGAAATGTCTAGTTTCTTAGCAGTACCTGCAGTATACCTAATGCAGATAAAACTTTCAACATCACAATTACATTGTTTCAAAATAATGACTCATTATAAACAATGATACTCTAATCACAACTACCTGTGAAATATATCAGCATAAATTGACTTTATATATTGGCCTCCTAGGAAAAAGTAGGAAAAGACTCTATAAGAACAGGATACATGGGCTGGGGATTTAGCTCAGTGGTTCTGCCGCCTGCCTCGCAAGCGCAAGGACCCAAATTCGATCCCCGGTACCAAAAAAAAAAAAAAAAAAAAAAAAAAACAGGATACAGATCAAAAGGGCTTTGATGCTGAAGGGAAGAGGTACAAATGTTCTCCAATAAAATCAATTTTATTGGATCCTGGAACCAAACTTACACACATCCTCTTTAAGATTCAGGCCACAGCCCAACCTATAGGACAGACTGCCACCTTGACAATAACTAAAGGAGGGAACCCAAAGAACAGACAGGAAAAGGATCTAATTTACAGCATAAGACAGTACTCACAGGGCTTCTGCCCTGAATGCCATACTCCAAACACTGAAGCTAAACAGAAAGAATAAAAAGAAAGGGTGCAGCAAAGCCACAGAAAACCAAAGACAAACAGTACTCATGCTAAAAGCTTGTATAATGCAGGAATCAAAAATATGAATGTCTTCAGGCACCAGAAAGTGAACAGTCAATGCAGGCAGGGAGGCTCTATAGTAGTGATGGGGAACCTTTTAGAGCTTCCAGTGATACAAACAACCCACTTGCAGCACATGCGCCATGGGTTCACCACCAGTGCTCTGTAGTCGGAAGTTTACGAGGTGTGAACACTAGAGACTGCAGTAAACTAGAAAACATGCTCATCTCAAGGGAGGTGCCACCTGTCCCACTGCCACTATATTGAATGAAGGCCCAATGTGACTGGAAATTTGTGTTTTTCAGAAGAAACCAAAAACACTGCTTTATACTTCAATTAGCTGGAAATTAACTTGGAAAACTTTAATGTTTTACAAGCTCACTTAGTCTAGGGATATCCAATTTGCAAACTCTGTCCTGTGCAATATTATGAAAAATAACTGTCTAGTATTATCCTACACAGCTTAACTGATACATCAGTAACAAAGATAAGACTCTAAAGATGCAAAAGACTAATGATTCCTCAGAAAGTAGAATACTGTCAAAAGTATTTTCCAAAACAAAGATTGATTGTTTTTGTAGCAATAGAACTATGACTCTCATTTATTGACATAAGTAATCAACAACTCTACAAACCACCTGGCATAAAAAATAATAAAATTTTTAAATGTGGTAATATTTTCATCTGCTCTGAGGCCTTTACAGGCCTACATTACATGCATGCATGTAAATATCATTATGCCTAAAATATATATCTTCATTTAAAACTCATGATATATCTTCCCATCCCATTTCAACATTTAGATACCATGGTTTGTGATTAATTACTACAGGCTGAGTACTCCTTATCCCAAATGCTTGAGACCAGAAGTGTTTCAAATTTGGGGATTTTCCAAATTCTGGAATATTTGCATAGACTATTAGACTATACAGGTTGGGTATCTTTGATCCAAATCCAAAATCTGAAATTTTCTCAGTGTTACATAGGTCCTCAAAATGCTGTGGGTTTCAGAACATTTTGGAATTGGGATTTTCAATTAGAGGTGCTCAAAAAACATGAACTCCAATGTCACTACCTGTATTATATTCCTTGCAAATTCAAGTTTTATTTACATGGTTTTCATCTTTCTCTTTTGCACATTTTCTTGATATCTTACTAGTATGTTTTTGAAATGTTATTGAATAACCAAATCCATAAATAAAAATCTTAAATGTTTATAACTCAAATATTGGAATGCTTTATATTTTATCCTAGATTTTTTTTAACTGAAAAGATGTCTACCAAATCACATTCACTATGCCTAAAAAAATAGTAGAAACACATAAACATACAATTGTGGATGAATTATGTCAATTTAATTTCTATCAAATGTTCCTTTGTTATATCTAACTGAAAACTCTCTTAACTCTAAAACCCCAGGAATACCTCAGTGTAGCAGGGAAAGGGCAAACCCATATTTTTTAAATGTTCTAAATGACATAGCTTCTAAAATCTATGATAAACATTGCTATAAGCTAAATATCTTCAATTAAGCTATTATCAAAATATACAGGGAAATTCCACTGGATATCCTTAGAGCATGACC
The DNA here is from genome assembly GCF_053883595.1 of Heterocephalus glaber. Taxonomy (NCBI): domain Eukaryota; kingdom Metazoa; phylum Chordata; class Mammalia; order Rodentia; family Bathyergidae; genus Heterocephalus; species Heterocephalus glaber. Next base: position 19,940,432 of record NW_028258312.1, on the reverse strand, counting down.
AAGTATATTATTTTTTCCATCTGAAAATCCTCACTGAAGCCTTCCTGAGTACTTTCTTTTTTCAAGCGTTTCAAAAGATTTTTTTAATCCATTAAGTTTATTGGTACATTTTAGGTATACATTATGATCACATTCATCATTGGGAATTTGTACCTGTACATGAAATATCTTGGTTCTTATTTTTTTCCCATTCCCCTTCCCTCCACTCAAACCCTCCACCCCACCCCCCGCCCCACATATACATAAGCTTTGTTTCTGTTTTTTCCTTCTTTTCTTCACTTTTTTTCTTTCCCTTTCCCACCCAGTTCCTCTTCCTTTTTGAACATTTTCTTCCTATTTCACAATATCCACTATACATTTTGGTCCTCATTTACACTTTCAGCTTCTCACACCAGAGAAATAATTTGATATTTATACATGTGTGTCTTATTTATTTCACTTAAGAGTATGACCTTAATGTGCATCCTTTTAGCTATAAATGTCTCTAGTTTGTCTTTATGGCTGAGTGGTACTCCATCCTATAAAAAAAAAACAACCCACATCTTCTTTATCCAATCCTCAGTTGACGGGCAATTGGGCTGTTTCCAAGCTTTAGCTATTACACAATGCTGCTATAAACATGCATGTGCATAAATCACAGTTGTATGATGTTTTTATTTCTCTCAAGAATGTTCCCAGAAGGGGAATATCTAGGTCAAATGGGACCTCAAATCCTAGTTTTCTGAGGAATCTCCACACTGATTTCCACAGTGGTTGCACCAGTCTACACTCCCAGCAACAATGGAGAAGGGTTCCTTTTTTCTCACAGCCTCACCAGCATTTGTTATTGTTTGATTTCTGGATAACAGCCATTCTTTGTGGAGTCATTTGCATCTCTCCAGTAACCAGTGATATTGAACATTTTTTCAAATTTATTTGCTGCTTCTACTTCTTCATCTGAGAAATATCTAATCATTTCAGATGCCCATTTTTGGACTGGGTCTTTAAATTGGGGAGGGGTGTTCTAATTTTTTTAAGTTCTTTATATATTCTAGACAGTAGTCCTTTGTCTAAGAAACAGCTGGTAAAAATTTTTTCCCACACCATGGGTTTTCTCTTCCCTCTATTGGTGGTTTCTTTTGCTGTGCAAATGCTTTTTAATAAGATGAGATCCCAGTTGTTGATTCTTTGTGCTAGTTCACATACAACTGATGTTTTGTTTATAAAGTTTTTTCCTACATCAATATCTTCAAGGGTTCTACCTAACCCATCTTCCAGCAGGTTTAGTGTTTTTTTTAATATTTAGATCAAGGATGGTTCAACATACATAAATAAATAAGTGTAATACACCATATTAACAGAGTCAAGGACAAAAAACATGATCATCTTAATAGATGCAGAAAAAGCATTTGACAATATCCAACACCCATTCTTGATAAAATCCTTCAGAAAACTGGAATAGATGGTCTTTATCTCAACTTGATAAAAGCCATCTATGAAAACCCAACAGCCAACATCATACTAAATGGTCAAACACTGAAATCTTTCACACTACCATGAGGAACAACACAAGGATGTCCACTATCACCACTCCTGTGCAATAGAGTTCTGGAAACATTAGCCACAGCAATTAGACAACAGAAATATAATTAAAAGAATAAAGATAGCAAAGGAAGAAGTTAAACTGTCATTATTTGTGGATGACAGGATACTCTAAATAGAAGACCCCCAAAACTCCACTAAAAGCCTCTAGACATAATAACCAAATTCAGTAAAGTAGCAGGATACAAGGTCAGCATTCAAAAATGAATAGCATTCTTGTACATGAATAACAGACTAACTGAGAAAGAAATAGGGGAAATAGTTCCTTTCACAATAGCATCCAAAATAATGAAATATCTAGGACTCAATCTAATGAAGGAAGTAAAAGACCTCTACTCTGAAAACTACAGCACTCTGAAAAAAGAGATCAAAAGGGGTATCAGAAAATAGAAAGACATCCCTTGTGCTTGGGTAAGAAGAACCGACAGTGAAAATGGCCATACTTCCAAAAGTGCTACATAGATTCAATGCAATACTGACCGAAATTCCAACAACATGTTTCATAAAACTAGAGAAAAAAATCCAAAAATTCATTTGAAACCAAAAGAGATCTAGAATAGCAACAGCAATTCTAGGCAACAAAGATAAGGCAGGGGGTATCACAATCCCCCACTTGAAACTATACTACAAAGTCACTGTGAATAAAAACAGCACAGTACTGGCAAAGAAAGAGACCTGGGGATCAATGGAACAGATTAGCAGATGCAGAAACAACTCCAGATACACTCAGCCACATCATATTTGACAAAAGAGCCAAACACCGTCACTGGTGGAAAGATAGCCTCTTTAATAAATGGTGCTGGAAAAACTGGGTTTCAACTTGCCAAAGATTAAAACTAGACCCATATCTTTCACCATGCACTTAGCTAAAATCAAGTTTTTGAATAATTTCAGATGACTCAAATTTAAAATAAAAATTTGGGAAACTGAGTCCATCAAACTCTATACTACTTTACTAAAGCACAAAGAATCTAATCACTGATTAACAAGAACAAAAACAAATTAATTACCCATTAATTACTGTTTTAGTATGCTTAAACTACCTTTAAAAAAATCATACACAGAGTGGCTTTAACAACAATAAATTATTTTCTCACAATTCTGGAGGCTGAACTCCCAGAACAGTGAGTTTGTGCTAAGGGCTCTCTTCCTGGCTTGAAGAAAAGTACATGCTCACTGTAAAGAGAGTTCTCTGCTGTCTCTTCTAATAAAGACACTAATCTTGCAGGATCAGGGACCCATCCTTATGACCTCATTTAATGTTATACTAACTACAGCCCAATTGGTGATTAGGGCTTCAACACATGAATAGGACAATTTGATCCATTCAATCCAGAGCATATGCAGAAATAACTGCCAAGTAGGAAAGCCCATAAGAGATGTAGTACAGTATTTAGAGCTTTTACTAGGACTCCACTACCCAGACATGATGGACTAATTGGCCACCCACATACTTGAGCTCAGTCTCACCAATTCCACAGGATCCAAAACCCCCATCCTAAGTCACATAAGAAATATTTCTGGCATGGGCATCCTTGCCCTAAGACTATACAGATATGGCCAGCCCCCACCCTAAATCATATTGGACAGTGTGACCCAAAACAGCCAGGCAAAAAATCAAATATAATAACAGTTATCATTAAGGAAGCAAGGACAAAGGTCAGACCTCTTTTATGGGCAACGTTGAATTTTTTACAAAACAGGAGATAAGAGAAACCATTTAATAGTTTCTATTACTTACTGAGGCAAATCCATATTCCTCACAAATTACACCAGCCTTCTTTCCCAAAATTTTCTGTAGTGACCCATTCCATAACATGGCTGTCTCCAAGTCCACTACAATCAAATTTTCTCCTGTATTTATTGCAAATTCCTTTTTTTTTTTGAGTGCTATTTTTTCTGTCTAGAGTCCTTCTGATTTATTTTAAATGACCCATCTGTAGGTTCACAACTTAGGCATGGAAAGTGTAAAAAGCCTTCCAGTGACTCCAACAAAGGCTTTACTCCTCTCCTATAGCACACTATACATACTTTTGTCGTAATACAGAACATTTTGCTAAAGTCTCATCTTCACATCAGATACCCCAACTAGCATGTAAGATCCTCAAGTATGGGGTCCAGACTACCTTACAACCACATATCTATATTTTAACATCTTTTGAATAAAAGATCCTATCTAATTATTGCCATGTTTTTCTTCCCTCATATTTCAGTTCATCTAGACATTAGGCCTTACCTTATTCCTTTATCCATATTATCCTCACGTCATTTGTGACCAGGGTCCTATCTCCATGCAGATTTCTTTTCTATCTGAATTTCTTCCACCTACCTAATCTGATCCTTCTAATGCACTCCTCCCTCCGCCAATTCCAAGCCATGACCATTTTAAGATAAATATTCCAACGTACATCAGAGGGGAGGCATTAAACCAAACCAATCACATTATAAATTTCCGAACTACTTAATACCAGAATCATCTCCATAGTACAGACAAAAATGATGACATCAAAAAGAATGGAACACTTTAAATCAAGAGAATATACCATCACTATTAATGAGATAATCTTTTCAAATTTTTAAATTATCTCAAATTGGGTTCTAATTTTGGTCAGAATGCCTGTTTATTCCATCTCCTATATAAGGCTTATCAAAGAAAGCTAAGCTTTGTAGAGAAAAAGGGTTTGGCTTCACTATCTTGGATATTTATTCTGAAATGCTTTTTAAATGCAAGCAGTGTGCCTGTTGAGCCACATATATTATCTTTCCTGCTGCTTTCTTAAACCTGATTACATATTATGGCAGTGTGATTAGCAGGGGATAGGAATACTACCTACATCCCAAAGCAGTTAGTAGTAACACTGTTGGGTATCAGTTGTAATCATTCCTGTAAAGTGCAATTAAAGGGCTTTACCAAGGCCCAAATTCACAATCTGAGTCTTATTTATCACCTCTGTAACCTCTGAGCAAATCAAGCCTAAGTACATTACCAATCTAAAGTATGCTTAAAATAAATATAAAATCTGCCATAAAGAAATGAGAAAATACAACAAATGCTTTGCTTCAATGATCTGTCCTCACAGAGATATTTTCTGCAAGCAAAATGGTATTTCAGTTACATACAGTAAAGAATGCAGTTTCCCCCCAAAAAAGAAACAACAAATACTATCACAGAAAGCAGCATAACACTGCTGTCTCAAAACTTGTCTGTAACTTAGCTGTGAAACCTTGAACAAGTCAGTCATCTGCTACCTCACCTCCAGTAAATTGATCAATTTTAGTTTGTCAAAATATGTTGAGCCTGGTACAGTTTTTCACTCATTATTTAAACTAATGCAATCCACTTAAGCTTTATAACTGAATTAGCTAAATGCAGTACTCCAAAAGAATCTCAAACAGTAAGTTGGCACAACACTCAGTAGTTAAAAAACAAATGAAAAATGCGGGCCGCCTTTCCACTGCTGCCAGCCCAGAGAAAGGGGCTTCTGGGCTGCCTTTCCACCTCTCCCAATCCAGAGGAAGGAGCTTCCGGGCCGCTGTTCCACTGCTCCCAGAAAGGAGGAGGTGAGCCATGCAGGTGGGAACAGTACCCCGTCCCCATTGAAATGAGAAGACACATAAACAAGTCCCAAAATAAGATTTCCAGATCAACTACAGCAACCCCAAAGGGAAAGGAGATGGAACACTGTGATACTCAACCACCTAGAATCCCTGAATCGGCAACAAACGAGGATCTGGAAAAAATGAAATCAAAAATAATTTCTAAGATAATAGCAGAGATTGTGCCCATAGTGGAAGAAATGATTAATAAATATAGAGAGGACACAGATAAAAAAATAGAGGAGCTGAGAAACACAATCGAATCCCAACATAGGAAACAAATGGAATCCATAAAACAGATACAAACAGATTTCCAGGAGATGAAAAACTCCATTGAAAGTCTACACAGCAGAATGTGCCAATGTGAGGACAGAATTTCAGATACAGAAGATAAGATTGCAATTAGTGACCAGGAAAAGAAAAATTGCTTCAAAATTGTAAGGCACCACGAGAAATCAATACAGTAGCTGCTAGACAATGCAAAGAAGAATAACATAAGACTCACTGGAGTCCATGAAGAAACAGGAGAGAGTGCAGATGACATTAAAAAAACCATTCACAGAAGCAATCACAGAAAACTTCCCAAGCACGAGAAAAGAACTTGACATACAGATAAGTGAGGCATATAGGACTCCAAATAGCCTTGATCAAAAAAAATCTACACATAAACATATAATTGTAAAGATTCCAGAAACCCAAGAGAAGAACAAAATTCTACAAGGAGTGAGAGAAAAGAAACAAATCACATACAAAGAAAGCCCATCAGAATCACAGCAGACTTCTCAATGCAAACTCTCAAGGCAAGAAGACTTTGGAGTGATGTATTTCAAGCCCTAAAGGAAAACAGCCTCCGACCCAGACTGATGCATCTTGCAAAACTATCTTTCAAAACTGATGGAGAAATAAGATACTTTCATGACAAAGAGTACCTTAGGAACTTTGTGAATAGCAAACCAGCACTCCAAAAAATTTTAGATAATACGCTAGGAACAGACAATGAGGATCACAACCCCAGGAAGCACACCAGAATGAATCCATTGGGCATGACAAAAAAATAAATGTAAAGGGGGAGAACACAACAAAAAGAAAAAGTCATGACAATAGTAAGTCAATACATACCAGTTATAACCATTAATGTTAATGGTCTCAATTCACCAATCAAAAGAAATAGACTGGAAGAATGAGTCAAGAAGCAAAATCCAACAATATGCTGCATACAAGAAACACACTTAATTCAAAAAGAAACTCATAGACTGAAAGTTAAAGGGTGGAAAACAATACTCCATGCGTCAGGAAGCTGAAAAAAACCAGGAGTACCTATCCTCTTTGTAGATCAAGTGGATATCAAACCAACACTGATTAAGAGAGACAAAGAAGGACACTACATCCTTGTAAAGAGAACACTCCAACAGGAAGAGATGACAATCGTTAATATATATGCACCAAACACTAGTGCACCCCAATATAAAAAACAAATACCAATGGACATGAAAAGTCATATATGCATTAATACAATAGTTGTGGGGGACCTCAACACCCCACTGTCACAAACAGATCAACTAGACAAAAAATAAGTAATGAAATACTGGAACTCAATCAAACTCTTGAACAAATGAACTTAACAGATGTTTACAGAGTCTTCCACCCCACAAAATCAAAATACACATTCTTTTCAGCTGCACATGGGTCGTTCTCCAAGACAGACCACATACTCACACATAGAACATGTTTAAGTAAGTGCAAAGGAATTGAAGTTATCCCCTGTATATTATCAGACCATAGAGCAATGAAATTGGAAATGAATAGCAAAAGAAACTGCAAAAATTTCATAAACACATGGAAAATGAACAGCACACTTCTGAATAAGCAATGGGTCACAGAGAGAATAAAGAAGAAATCACACAGTTCCTTCAATTAAATTATAATGACAATACAACATATCAGAATCTATGGGACACAATGAAAGCAGTCTTACTAGGTAAATTCATAGCATACTCATATTAGGAAAACAGAGCAAGCCCAATTAAACAACCTGATGCTGAACCTCAAGCTTCTAGAAAAACAAGAGCAGGACAAACTGAAAGCTCATACAAGGGAGGAAATTACAAAGATCAGAGGAGAAATCAATGCAATGGAGAGTAAGAAAACAATACAAAAAATTAATGAAGCCAAGAGTTGGTTCTTCGAAAGAATCAACAAAATTGACAAACCCTTACCCAACCTTATCAGAAAAAGGAAAGAAAAGGCCCAAATCCATGCAATTAGGAATGAAAAGGGTAAAATTGCAACAGACCCAGCAGAAATCCAGAGGATCATCAATACCTACTTTCAGAACCTATATGCCAGTAAGATGGAAAACACAGAAGAAATGGACAGATTCCTAGATACATATGAATTACCAAATTTGAATGAAGAAGACCTAAAAATTCTAAACAACCCAATATCAATCATTGAAATTGAAAACATTATTAAACATTTACAAACTAAGAAAAGCCCACGTCCTAAGGGCTTCACTACTGAATTCTACAAGACATTTAGAGAAGAACTACTGCCACTACTGTTTAAACTCTTCAATGAAAATGAAAGGGAAGCAATACTCCCAAATTCATTCCTGGAAGCAAGCATCACCTTGATCCCCAAAGCAGACAAAGACCCAACTGAAAAGGAGAACTATAGGCCAATCTCATTAATGAACGAAACGCAAAAATCCTTAATAAGATACTGGCAAATAGAATGCAGAAGATCCTCAAGAAGATCATACACCCTGACCAAGTGAGATTCATTCCAGACATGCAGGGATGGTTCAACATATGCAAATCAATCAATGTAATTCACTATATCAATAGAGACAAGGACAAAAACCATATGATTACCTCCATAGACACAGAAAAAGCATTTGACAAAATCCAACATTCATTTATGATAAAAACTCTACAAAAAATCAGAATAGATGGTCTTTACCTCAATCTGATAAAAGCCATCTATGAAAAACCAACAGCCAATATCATGCTAAATGGTGAAAAACTGAAATCCTTCTCACTAAAATCAGGAACAAGATAAGGATGTCCACTCTCACCACTCTTGTTCAACATAGTTTTGGAAACATTAGACATGGCCATTAGACAAGAGAAAGAAATAAAAGAAATAAAGATAGGAAATGAAGAAGTCAAATTGTCATTATTTGCAGATGACATGATACTCTATATAGAAGACCCAAGAACTCCAACAAAAGTCTTCTAGACTTAGTAACCAAATTCAGTAGAGTAGCTAGATACAAGGCCAACACACAAAAATCAACAGCTTTCCTCTACACGAACAACAGACTCACTGAGAGAGACACAGGACAAACAATTCCTTTCACAATAGCATTCAAAAAACTGAAATACCTAGGAATCATCCTAACGAAAGAAATCAAAGACCTCTTCTCTGAAAACTATAGCACTCTGAAAAGAGAAATTGAAGATGATATCAGAAAATGGAAACACATTCCCTGCTCCTGGGTAGGAAGGATTAATATAGTGAAAATGGTCATACTTCCAAAACTGCTATATAGAGTCAATGCAACCCCAATTGAAACCCCAGAAGCATACTTCACAGACCTTGAGAAAACAATCCAAAAATTCATTTGGAACAAGAAGAGACCTAGTATAGCAAAAGCAGTTCTAGGTAACAGAGACATGGCAGGGGGTATCAGAATGTCCAACTTGAAACTATACTCTAAAGCTACTGTGATAAAAACAGCATGGTACTGGCAAAGAAACAGACCTGAGGACAAGTGGGACAAATTAGAAGATGCCAAAAGAACTCCAGACAGACTCAGTCATCTCATATTCGATAAAGGAGCCAAACACCCTCACTGGAGGAAAGGTAGCCTCTTTAATAAATGGTGCTGAAAAATTGGGTTTCAACTTGCCAAAGATTAAAACTAGACCTATTCTCTCACCATGCACTAAACTAAAATTGAAATGGATTAAGGATTTAAACATTAAAATACAAACACTGAATCGCCTGGAACAGAGTTTAGGTAGAACTCTTAAAGACATTGGTGTAGGAAAAGATTTTATGAACAAAACCTCAGTTACCTGTGGACTAGCACAATCAACAAGTGGGATCTCTTCTTATAAAAAGCTTCTGCACAGCAAGAGAAACCACCAGCAGTGTGAAGAGACAACCCACAATGTGGGAAAAAATCTTCACCTGCTGTTCCTCAGACAAAGGTCTATTATCTAGAATCTATAAAGAACTTTAAAAAGTCAGACCTTCTAAATTTAAAGACCCAATCCGAAAATGGGCATCTGAAATGAACAGACATTTCTCACACAAAGAAGTAGAAATAACAAATAAACATATGAAAAAGTGTTCAACATCACTGGTCATTTGAGAGATGCAAATGAAAACAGAGCTGAGATTCCACCTCACTCCAGAAAGAATGGCTGCTATTATGAAATCAACCAAGAACAAATGCTGATGGGTCTGTGGGGAAAGAGGAACCCTGCTCCACTGCTGGTGGGAATGTAGACTGGTGCAACCACTGTAGAAATCAGTATGGAGATACCTCAAAGAACTAGGACTGGAAGTCCCATTTGACCCAGCTATTCCCCTGCTGGGTATCTTCCCCAAAGTATTAAAAGAATCATACCACAGTGATATATGTGCACCCATGTTCATAGCAGCACAATTTGTAATAGCTAAAACTTGGAAGCAGCCCAAATGCCCATCAACTGGAGACTGGATCAATAAAACATGGGGGTTTTTTATAAAATGTATTACTACTCAGCCATAAAAAATGAGAAATTAGAGACATTTATAGCTAAATGGATGCACATTGAGACCATGCTCTTAAGTGAAATAAACAGGACACACATGTATAAAGACAGAATAGTTTCTCTAGTGTGAGAAACTGAAAATGTAAATAAGGACTAAATGGTATAATAGATAATGTGAAATAGGAAGAAAAGGGGCAAAGGGGAAGGGGAAGTGGAATGGGTAGGGGAAAGGAAAGAAGGGAATGGAATTAATATGAGAAAAGGAAAAAATGGAAATAAAGTCGTTGTAAATAGGGAGGGCTGGAGGGGTTGAAGGGAGGGCAGGGGGAGGGGGAAAAATAAGAACCAAGAGAGATTATGTAAAGGTGCAAATTTCCAATGATGAATGTCATTATATTGTATACCTAAAGTGTACCAATAAAACAAATTTTTTTAAAAAATGAAAAATACATGCTACCTTAAACTAATGGACAATTGGACATTCTAGATGTTAAAATTCCTTTCCTTTTTAAACAAATTATATACAAAAATTTAATGACGTTGGACATTGTTAGATTACACATCCAATTATCTAATTAAGTCTCTTCTGTGAATGGAAATAATGTGGTACATGATTTGAAGAACTCAGTTTATTTCTGTAGGAATAGACACCATGCACACCTTCCAAACACTGCTGAACCCCATCAACTGACATACATTACTTGCTATACAGTACATCTTCCTAAACTAATATACCCCATTTCAGAACCATAAGGTGAGAGGCAGCTGGCAATTTGCTCTCTACCCTCTCCTCTCTCCCCATTCCATTCTAATCTACAGAACTTTATTATTTTCTGTCAGTTGGTGTTGGGTTGCCTCTCTTCTGCTGTCAGTTGTGATGCTCATTGTTTATCACTAGTGCTGATCTCTTCTGCCACTGTCCATCTAGGGCCATCTAATTGTTATATTGCTATCCAACATATCTTTTCTCTGTTTCTTCAACATTTTCTGGCTTATCCTTTTCTGGCTCCTCTTAGCTACTAAACCAAAGGGTCTAGCTAATCAATCAATATACTTCCTTCCTTCCAAAGGAAAAAAAAATTTTTTTTAAAAAATAAAACAAAGCAGATCAGGATGATCTTTGACTTTTCTGAACGGTTGTCATCACTATCTGATACCAAAAGATTTGTACATTGTTACAAAAGATGCTAAAGTTTGGAGTTACTGTAGATACCTACTCTACAGACAATTGACAAATTTACAATTACAGTAATTTTAGGTTAAAAAAGCAACAAGTGATATGGTGGTAGGCAACCCATACTTTAAAGCTGCATCAATGGCCAAAAGACACATAAAAATATGCACAACATCCCTATTTTTTAGGAGGATGCAAATCAAAACCACAGATATTCCTTTACATCTCTGAAAACGGCTATTATTTTAAGAAAAAAAAGGTAAATATGTTTGGTGAGGATGTGGAGAATTTGGAATCCATGTGCACTGCTGGTTGGAATGTAAAATGGGATGGACTTTGCGGAAAAGAGTAGGCAGTTCTTTAAAAAATTAAACACAGTTTTGTGTGTCAGTCAGCTTACATTACTTAACAAATACTGAAATTATCAACTTATAATGACAAAAATTGTATGTAGGCTCACATTTGTGGAGGTTTCAGTCCATGATTAGTTGGCCCCACAGATTTGGGCTTGTGGTGCGGCAGCACATCACAGTGGGAGCACATGATTATAGCAAAAACACTCAGGCCAGAAAGCAAAAGAAAGAGGAGGAAGTGACTGGGGTCCACTATCTCCTGGAAGCCACCCCCACAATGATCTAAACCTCCCACTAGCCCCACATCCCAGTGGTTCTATCATGTACCAATAGTGACTCCCTAGGAACCACACCTTTAAAATACCGGCTTCTGGCTAACACTTCAAATGCAAACTACAGCAATTTACCTTACAACCTAGCAATTTCTTCTAGGTTGATAACCAAAAGAAATAAAAGCAGGGACCAGAACAGATATTTGCACACATAGGAGCATTATTTACAACAACCAAAATGTAGAAGCAAACCAATGTCCATATCTTATGCCTTGTGTCTAGATGTCTCCTCAAGGCCTCATGCACTCATAGGTAGGACTTTTCAGAGGTGGCTAGATTTAGGGTGCGTAAATGTGGATTAAAGGTATATGGATATAGATTAAGGATATGATAATAGTCCACTGATTGGCTGAGCATAGTTCTGGGTGTGGATAATGGAAAGGTCCACCATTGAGTGGTACCACTCAAAAGGCTTATAGCTGCATGAGATAAAAGGGAAAGGCAGGCTTGATGCTTACTGCCTGCTGCCTGCCACGCCATGAACTGTTTCTCCTCTACAATGCCCCTCTGCCATGCCTCACTGCCTTGGAGCCCGCCAACCATAGACTGAAACCTCTACAAACTGAGCTGAAATAAACCTTTCCTCTTTTAACTTGAGGGTATAGGGTACTGTGTCTTAGTAACAAGAAAAGTAACTAAGACAACATAGATGAATGATACTGTACAAACTGCACTTACATAAGGAATCTACAGCAGTCCAATTCATAGGCACAGCCAGGCTTGGTGGGGCACCTTTCTAACCCCAGCATCCTGGGAGGCTGAGTCAGCAGGATCACAACCTAGGGCCCAGCCTGGGCAACTTAGCACCTCAGTGAGACCCTGTCTCAAAATCTTAAAAGGGCTGAGACGCAGCTTGATGCAAAGGCCCTGGGTTCAGTCTCCAGTACCAAAGGCACAGAAAGTAGACTGGTAGTTGCCAGGGGCTGAGGGTAGTCAAGACTGGGGAGTTAGCTGTAATAGATTTCAGAGTTTCAGTTGGGGAAGATGAATAATTTTTGGAGATCAATAATAATGATGTGCATGCACACTTAAATGATTAAAATGGAAATTTTCATGGTATCTATGTTTTACTTTGATTTTTAAAAAGCTGAATGAAAAGTAAAGTAGACAGGTGGCAGAGTATTTGCTACTTACTGAATACTATGCAAAACCAAGCTGAAAAAAACAAAGGATAAATTATATCCAACTGGGTAAATGGTGTTTAATTTCGTTAAGGCTCAACAAAAACTTGGAAACATCACAAGCCTATACAAAATCCCTCATACAAGTCTGTTGGGGAAAGTTTAGAAAAAATATGCTGTCAATATGCCCCCTCATGCACACAACAAATCACTGAATAAATATCCATTCACAAGATTTTTAAACCCTGATGCTTACATCCTTGCTATTCCAACTTATGTGAAACATGTTTTTGCCTCCAGCCCTTTGTGCTAGCCTAAAAGATCTGTTCCCACACACCTGCAGAGCTCAAGTCCACACTTCATTCAGATCTCCACTCAAATGTCCCCTATCCAGAGGTTCAGCTTGAACACCCTATCTTAAATAGCATCCTCCATCACTCTCTCTCCCATTTAAGTGCTTTATTTTTCTTTTCACCATTTATAATATGTTTATTTGTTTACTGTTACTCTCCACCCACTAAAATGTAAGCTCCAGGAACACAAGGATTTTCTATTTTGTTTACTACTGTCTTCCCAACAGCACCAGGGACATTATGCAGCACACTAAAGGTGGTTAGTAACTACTTGCTAAAGGAGTGTAGAAGGATGCTCACATTTCATAGATTATATTTCCCTGAGTGTTATTCCACCACTTAAAAGTGTTGGAAAGAGCCACAGCCTCAAAGCCATCCAGAGTATCTTTAGTCTTTCAACGTAGGCTTTGTTGGTTAAGGGGCCGGAATACTTAGTTTAAAAGTCAAAAAGAAAACTAGTACTAGCACTGATGCTGAGATCTTAATTAAGCACATGAAAAAGTACTGTCTGATTCAGCTTCTAAATATGCTAAATGAATACAGTATATCTGTTCCTCACTAGGAATGATAAAGAATAACAATATACTGCTGATGCTGCTTAATTAAAGCAAAAGCAAACCGTATGCCAAATGACAAATATCGCATTGCATTTCTTTTGATAAACATTACAAGGTACTTGTAAATGAAAACCACAGAATTTTCCCTCTTTGACTTTTGAGTACTTGGGAGGACTTAACAAATGCAACAACACTGATTGTTCTTTTTCTTTCTTTTTTCAGCTGGTCCTTAATTATAGCCAAAAGATAAGTAGCCAATCACTTGGCCCAAAGGATATACACCCTGGAACACTAGAAGAGTGTGTTAAATACCTAGATGTGGGAGAGACAGGTCTACTTCGAAAACATACCTAACTTTATTTCAAAGTCATAAATATTCGACTAAGCACTCAATGCATCCCAGTGAAACGTCGCATCAATGGTTATGGCATGTTAAAAGTTTGAAAGCATTTTATAGCTGCACTTCAATCTGTTTGCAGTTGGTAACACTTTCTGTTATGAAAGAAAAGAAGGAAGGAAGGAAAGGAAGGAAACGAAGGAAACGAAGGAAAGGAAAGAACGGAAAGCAACCAGAAACCTGCAATACCTGCCCGAGGGCCTATTACGCTAAGGTCCCTAGAGGCTCCCAGAAACTCATAAGCTCAGATATAAGGCAAGTGTCCAGGGAACACACGTGTGTCCCTCCTGCCTCCACAGTGGAAACGGCAAGTGCAAACTGCCCATCAGTAGCGTCTGCGACTCAGGTCAGCGGTGTCCCCTGGAAACGAAGAGTAGCTTCTGACAGCCTCGGACCTCAAGGCCAGCTCTCCCCCGCCTGAGGCTGATCCAAGCCAGTCCCGTACTTGGATTGAACCCAGGCCTGTCCCGTAGCTCAGATCCTCGCAGACTCGACTCCTACCTGACCTCTGCCCCCAGCTACAGGGCTGCGGGGGTAGGCGGGAGGAGGCGTGGCCTTCCAGCTCGCTAGAGGAACTCCCTCGTGCGGTAGGTCGTCGGGACTTTCCCTCTCGGGATCAGCACCCCGACCAAGTTCCAGTTGCACTTCCGGGGTCTGCGGGAGATGGTAACGTCATTACGCATGCGACGGCGGCGGCTGCGACAACCCGGAAATGGGCGGTGCGTGGTCGCGGGGTCGGTTCCTGTAGAAATAGATGTCGGTCACCTTCTTGTTTACGAAGCCGGTTATGCTCCCCCTTCTGAAGACTGTATGAAGAGCTTAGAGGACGAGTCACCGTGAAGCCTCATTCTTCTAGCAGAATTTATAAAGTGTGAACTCCCCACTAATGGTTTAGCGGGCTTAAATTCAACTATAGAAAAGAAAGATCTTCCGAGGATTATATTTATCTCTAAATTAAAACTTACATATGAAGTCCATACTAGCTTCCTCATAATGACTGCTGTCAATATCCTTGTTATCATATCTGACTCAAATGCGACTCTTGGGGGTGTGTTGACCTTCTGTTTACAAAACAGGTTTTCGGTATACCTGACCTATGGGTAGATACAGGGCGAACAATGGAGGCAACAGAGTTTTAGTTTTTACTTGGTACTTTGCAGGCATTTGTTTATTCCACAGCTGTTAACAAATAAGGGTGAATCAGGCGCTAGAAACAAACCTGAGTTAGACAGCTTCTTGGACAGTCAAAGGGAAGGAAGGTCGGTCTGGCACCTGACAAGTAAACCAACATTTATAATATTTTTCATGAAACGATCCCATTCCACTCTAAGTAATACTGTCCTTCACACTGCTCATATGTCTTAATCACAGCTTCTTGTTTCCTCTATATCTAAGGGAAAAGATGATTTTTTTTTTTGGCAATGTGTTCTGCTTACTAAAATGTAAACTCAAGGAAGGCAGTGACTTTTGTCTTTTTAATATATTCTCAACCATACAATAATGCCTCTCACAAAACACAGTTGAATAGTTGTTGAGTGAATGAATGACCACACATTAAATACTTCCTTAGAAGCATTTAGAAGCCTGTAGGTCAAGAGGCTTGGAAGTTGGAAAGGGCATGAATGTTAATGGGAGGAGAGCAGTATTAAGGAATGTTCTTGGGTATAGAGAATCCCAGTAGAATTAATCAGAAATGAATGCCTAGATGAGACAGGGCATTGCCAAGACTTTTAGGGCTTCGTTTCTGGCTGGACCTCAGTTTTAGGATAGGACTTTTAACGGAGGAGGAAGACCAGAACCTGATTTTGAAAAGCTTTGTGTTCCGTACTGAGTAATTGGAATTTGTGCTGTAGACAGTCAAGAAAACTGAAGATATATTAAATGGAAGAGTGAAAAGAAATATACTTTTGTTTTGGTAGACTCTGGAAACTGAATCAATTTCTAAAAAAACCAAAAGGCAGCCCAAATTATTATCTCCGTCTAACCATGAAAAAGAAATCAAGCAAAGTACTTAACCAGTTCTTCTCCAGTCAGGGTTACAAAAAAAGAAAGGAAGGGGCGGGGGGGGGGGGGAGAGAGAGAGGGAGGAAAAGAAAAAAAAATCAAACTGTCAGAGCTAAAAGGAACCTAATGAGATTAACTGCAACATGGCATTCTAATAGAGAAAACATTAATGGGATGACTAGTGACAAGTGGACAAAAGTGTAAAGTTTAGTTACTAGTAATACAGCAGTGTTGATACAAAACTTGGAAATAGTTCGAAAGATCAGTGCCACAATCTTTCAGTGTTACACAGGAACCCACTCAAAGATTAGAATACACTTTGCTCGGTAGTAAACTGTTTCCTATTGAACACACCTGTTGGTGTTTCAGCCAACAATTTTAGCAACACCAAGACAGGAAGGATGAGGCTTCAGAATATCTCAATCCCTGAATCTTTCAACCAGAGTTCCAATTTTTATAAAGCAGAGACAAGCCAACCGCACTGTGCCCTGTTCTGAATTCCTGATCCACAGATGCTTTAGAAATAATGAAAATAACTGTTGTTATTTTAATCCAGTAAATTTTGAAGTGATTTGTCATTCTGCAAAAGAAATTAATACATTATGTAATAACTGAAGGACCCTAGTTAGCAAGACAGACTCCATATTG
Source organism: Heterocephalus glaber (assembly GCF_053883595.1). Taxonomy (NCBI): domain Eukaryota; kingdom Metazoa; phylum Chordata; class Mammalia; order Rodentia; family Bathyergidae; genus Heterocephalus; species Heterocephalus glaber. The sequence continues at coordinate 19,923,549 of NW_028258312.1, read as the reverse complement.
CTGCTTGACCCACCTGCCTGCCCTTTACGTGAACTCAGAAGGAGGAAGCTTAAAAACCTCCTCCCCTTAGAAAGTCTCTTTAGAAATAACAATTAATCAATTATTGTTTTACAAATGTTCTAACAGCAGGACGTTCTACTTCTGTACCTTTTGCTTGCTTTACTAGTTCTATCCCATAGGGGCACCTAGAAACTATTGGCCTCAAAGATGTCTAAAACATGTTTGTCAACCCCCAGTCGGAGCTCCAGTCCGATGCTTGGCTCGGGTCCTGGCCACTAATAAACTCCTGTGTGGATTTAACATCGGTCTCTGGTTGGTTCTTTCTCGCTGGGTTTAACAATAACAACCAATAGGAAACTGTATTTTCACATCCAATTCTATCTAAAATGACAAAATCAAGAATAAAGAGGTAATTCGCTGAAATAGAATGAGTGCTTTGCTCCCTTCATCCTGCCCTAAATGGAGTAGAGTTGTGTCTCTGCTGGCTACAAAAATGTCTCCTACAAATCTACAAGGAGAAAGGAGGAAAAATAACAAAATGGTTGCATGTGAGTTTAGATATTTTATAGCAGCCTGTGTTCTTAGCAAAACTACTACAATCGTGACTACACATATGTAAGGCAACTTTTTCTAAGTTCTGTTTCTTCATATATATATAGAGGGGGAGGCACAAATCCCTTCTAAAACAACAGCTTTGTAAATTGTATAAGCTAATTTGTTTATTTTTGGTCTTAATTTATATATCTCTAGGGAAGCCAGAAACTCCAATTTTCTCACCACCCTTCTTTTATACTTCATGAACTGACAGAGATAAAGAAAATAGAAAGAAATTTGTTCTGTCCCAGGAAACAGGTGGTCCATCTTTGATCACTGGGGTGATCAAAGAAATTCCCAACACCATATTTGGCATTTCCTCCTCTATACAAAGCTATTTCCCATCTGTTTATTTATCAGTCCACCTGTGTCCTCCATATCAAATATCTCAGTAACAGCTGATACCTACAAATATACTATCAAATAACATGTTATTTATGGAAATTAAAAAATAAAATTAGAATTCCCTTGCTATGACTAGAACTCAGCTCCAACATTTTAGCAGCTCAGACAAAATCATTAAGAAAAACATTCTTGGTTAGATGCTAAAGAAATGCTCTGTCCACACTGACCAGTTCTATTGGAGTGAAATCTGAATTCTGACCTAAATTAGAACAATCAACATTTCTACCTTTACTTAAGTCTAAGTATGTATAAGTGAACTGTGGCATAGTAATGACAAGTTCTGCCTCCTAGATTCAATATATTTCAAAGCTCAAAAAATGGAATCATTAAATCAAAGTATTTCCAATATCTGCCCCACTAAAATGATTATTACTTGTAATTAAACCCTCTATAATCCCCATCTATGTATTTGGAATTTTTAAAAATATGAGAAGATAAAATATTGATTTACAAAGTATACTTCAAGAGAGTTTCAAAAACACAAGCAAAATTGCTTCTAGTTTGTGATGGGGACAACTTGTAGATGGATGCATTTACCTAGAGCTAGACAAACTGCAAGATTTAAGGGCCCAGACACATGACTTCATTTCTGACATCAACTGCATTAAGAAGCTCCCCCAGACCTTCATGTTTGACAGTTTTCTAGAAGGCCTCAGAGAATTTACTGAAAGTTGTTATACACATGGTCATAGTTTATTACAGGAAAAAGATACAGATTGACGCCAACCAAGACAGGAAGCACATAAGGCAGAATCTAGGTGGTACCAAACAGTTTCTGTTATCCTCTCCCAGTTGAGTCACGACATGTTATCTTCCCAGCATCCAAGCATGATAATTTGCATTGGGGTACTGCCAAACAGAGAAGCTCACTAAAACTTCAACATTTTGAATATTTATTGGAGCTCCATTATGTAGGCATGATTGATTGATTGATTACTCACTTGGTTGATTTTGGCCAGGCCAAAGGATACCACATGACCCAAACCTTCCACCTTAAGTCACATGGGTGGTCTTTTTAGCATGGGGAAACCTTACCCCAAGACTGTTAGACATAGCCATTCTTCACCCTAAACAAAGATTCTCCAATTAGATATGACTTTGATTACCCCAGAATCTGAGCAAAGAGGACAAGATATTTCATTGGGAAAGGACAAATTCTTTACTTCCCAATATTTGGGATGTACTCTTACATAAATTTTATTTAGATGGGAGATAGTGGTCAAAACAGAAAAGAAATCATAATTATGTCTGGTTAAGGATAGACTTTCTGATCCAGCCCTTCTTATGATCTTCTGAATAATAATATAGATATGAAATAGCTGTGGAAAACTGTCATTACACCCCCAGCAGACATTAATTTCTGAACTCAGCATTATGACAAAAATCCCTCATAGTAGATATAACCATGCAAAATCACCTACATGGACAACAAAGGTTATATTTTGATTCTTATTTCACTTCCTCTCATTGTATGAACAATTCCTCAGTGAAATCTATTGCTTCTTTATTCAAAAGATACTCTAAATCAAACCTGTTCTCAGCATCTCTACTGCTATCCTTTCTGTCCATGCCAGATGCAGTAACTGTCTCTTAATTGTTCTATATGCTTTTTTAAACCTCTGTACCATCTATTCTCCAATTGTCTGATATAAAAATCTTTTAAAAATTCAAATCAGAACTTGTCGCTTTCCTGTTCAAAATCTTCAATAGCTTCCTCACTTAAATAGACTAAAATCCAGAATTGTTTTTATAAGCCTATGAGATCCTAAACAATCTTTTCCCTAGCCATACAATCCTTGTAATAAGTAAGACAGTGGTAAGAGGGGCTGTTTGGGGCGGGGTGGGGGGGTTAGCCAATAACTTTGGACTTTAAGAAATGTAGTCCCTAAGGTGATCATGTAACTCTCTTCTGTGAAAATAAAGACAAGACTGACTGAGAGTACCTGTGGTGACAGTAAAGAGATAAGAACTATTACACTTTCCTAACAGCTAGTAGACATGCTGGTACAAGGCTGAGTGTATTAATCTACTAGGATTGACATACAGTTTCTCAAGCTAGGTGGCTTAAACGACAGACATTTATTGTATCATGGAGAATTGAAGTCCAAGATCTAGTTTCTTCTGTGAGCTATGAGAGAGAATCTGCTCCATGCCTCTCTGATAGCTTCTCTTCTGCTGTGGCTTTTTAAACATGTTCTTTGGCTTGTATATGCATCATTCAATCACTGTCTTTATCCTCATGTGGCATTCTCCTTTTGTGTTTATCTGTTTAATTTTTTTGCAGAAAAACAAGCCATATGGATTAGCACCCATTCTAATAACCTCATTTTACCATGGTTCCCTCAATAAGGGCCTTATTTCTAATAAGGTCACATGCTCAAGTACCCATGGGTAGGTCTTCAATGTATCATTTTGGTGGGACATAATTCAACCCATAACACTGGCATGGAACTGTTTTGAAAAAGGAGAGAGGCAACTCTAGTAGAAAGAAGGGAAAGAGAAGCAAACCTCAGAACTGAGCAAGGCTGTGTGAAGTAAGCTGCTAGAAGGAAAGCTGCATGGGAACTGGGAGATGCTACCACCAGCATTCAGGGTATATCAGTGTTGGAGTTCCTGGACTTGGAGTCCAAAAGCTTACTGAAATGTACTGAATGACTAAAAGCACTAGCATTTGAGCATTTGGTACAAAGAAGACATTGGTCCTTGTATATAATAACTTTTCTTTTACACTCCTAAACTGTCTTTGAAGATCCCAAACTAACAGGATGAGTATAGGAAGAGAAGTTAAAAAGTGGAGAGTCTGAGACAAATCTAAATGTCATAACATAAACACTTAACCTGATGGAAGATAGAAAAAGCAAAAACCTTCAGAAGTCATAGGCATAATAAGCAAGGACTTTCTAAACAGAACTCCAGTTGCATAGGAAATAGTACTGGAAATCATCAAATGGGATTGTATCAAATTAAAAAGCTTCTGCATAGCAAAAGACACAACCAACAAAGTGAAAAGGGAGCTTAGAGAATGAGAAAATATTTTGCCAGCTATTCCTTTGTCAGAAGACTAATATTGAGAATATATTTTTTAAAAACTCAAAAAATTAGATGCCCCAGGCCAGGGATTTAGCTAAGTGGTGGAGTGCCTGCCTCATAAGCACAAGGTCCTGAGTTCAATCCCCGGTACCCCCCCTCCCCCCGCAAATTAGATGCCCCCCAAATAAAAGACCCGATGAAAAAATGGGGAACTGAAATGAATAGACACTTCACAAAAGTACAAATGGCCAATAAGTACCTGAAGAAATGTTCAACATTGCTGGGCATTAGAGAAATGCAAATTAAAACAACACTGAGATTCTATCTTACTCCAGAATGACTATCATCAAGAAAGCAAACAATAACTAATGTTCATGAGGTTGAAGGAGGAAAGGAAACACCACTAGATTGTTAGTGAAAATGTAAACTAGTATATTTACCATGGAATTGGTATGGAGATACCTCAAAAAACTAAAACTGGGAATTGCATTTGACCCAGCTATTCCCCTCCTAGGTATCTTCCTGAAAGAATTAAAGACATCAACCTACAGTGGTACATGCATACCCATGTTTTAGCAGAACAGTTTACCTAGAAGCAGCCTATATGTTCATCAATGGATGAATAGATGAAAAAAATGTGGTATTTAAACACACTGGAGTACTACTCTGTCATAAAGAAAGATGAACTTGAGTCATTAATAGAAAAACAGATGCACCTGGAAACCATAATGTTAAATGAAATAAGACACACAAGCTTAAGTATCACATCATTTCTCAAATGTGAGAAAGCCAAATCATAAATAAAGAGCAAAATAAAAGATGGATTATAGGAAGAAGACAGATCTTTCTCAAATGGAGAGGGTGACTGTGAGATGGAGGGAGGAGAAGGAGGGAAGAAAAGGAGAAAGGGGATGAAAAAGGGAATTAAGCTGTGTTAGGTACACGTACCAGTTCCACACAAGGAGTGTAAACATTATGCACTGCAAACACCTACTAATCAAAAACTTTTCACAGTGGCGAGTCTGAGACAAGACAGTCCATACCCTTTCTTTCCAGATATATTGGGGTGGGTTTCTTACGTGTGAAAGAGGACATTTCACAGTGACTTAGAGCTTCCTAGTTCGACATTTAAAAAGCTTAGAGCTTGCATGGCAATCACTCACCACTACGAAAAACATCTGTACAAAATGAAAATCAACAACTCTTCTAAGTCTGGCAAGAACTACAGACAGATAGAGACTCAATTTACTGGGAGCAGAGGACAGGAATAGACATAGTATCAGTGGGAAAACTGTCTTAGTTGTCTTTTGTTACTGTAACAAAATAAGTGAAACTGGGTAATTTATAAAGAATATAGGGTCATTTGGCTCACATTTCTGGAGACTGGGAAGTTCAAGAATGTGTTGCTGGAAGAGGGTAGGTGGGGACAGTCCTCCTCCTCCACCTACATCTGGGGTAGAGGGAGCCCTGCGTTAGTGGCTCCAGCCGTCTGCAGTGGAGTCTTTACCTTGATGAGCTGGATCAGAGAGGGAGGAAGTGGTCTGGACTCAAACTCCACAGACTTTCATTTTTAACACCCAGTTTTCATAGATTTCCTTGAATGGATGTGTCATCTGCTGTTTGCCCTTAGAACCATTTCCAGAGCATTTACAAGGTTATCTTTTTAAGCAACATTTTCAACATGCTCCTTAGGGGACGAGTCTGTGGAGCTTTTGGAAGTGTCAGTCTGGAAGGTAGTATCGGAGGAGCAGTTTTGGAAATATTTCTTTTCATTTCCAGTCTATTTTAATTTCAGCCCAGATCTGGTCTTCTGTCTTTTTATTTGTTATATTTCATTTGTTAGTACCGTGTGGTAGGGGTAGAGGTGGTGTTTTAAAGCCTGACCTTTGCAGTGTATCTTTATTTAAAATTTGGGTTCATTTTTCATGTCTCTACAATTCATTTTCTTACTACCTCAAGTGGTATTCTCAAGAGCTGCCTTAGTAGGGACTTAGAAATGAGTGAGATACTTACAGATGGAGAGTCTTGTTAAAGAAAGTCTGGCACAGATCCTGGCTTACTGTAGCTGCCCGACAAATTGTAATAAATTCTAACACCCAATTCATCTTGTTTCTAAGCCAATTCTTCTTTCATTCCTCCCAGACAAGGTATCTCATTATTTAACTTCCACCTTGAGGTGGACAAACTGTAGGCTGGGTCCTGTCATCCTCACCTCCACATTCATGTTCTTGTGTGATCTTTTTCCCCCAGGCATTGTGGGCTGAGTGACTTGCCTTTAGCATTTGGTAAGGATGAAGGAATATACATGGTGATATGCTCATTATCAGTTGCATAAGATTGCACTATCAATCTTTGACTTTGAAGAAACAAGGGAACATTTCAGGATGACACATGGCAAAATACTGATGGTGCCCTCTGACCAACACCTGGTAAGAAACGGAGGCCATTAGTCTGGTATCCTGCAAAGTAATAATGTGGCCCCAAACCACATGAACTTAGAAGTGTACCCTTCCCTAGTTGAATCGCAGATGAAACCAAAGATCTAAGCTTCCTTGGTACTTGTGAGACGCTAAGCAGAGAACCTAGCTAAACCATGCCCAGACAATTGGCAGAGGCTGTGGGATAATAGATGTGTGTGGTTTTAACCTTCTAGGTTCTGGTAATAATATGATGCAGCAATAAGTAATTAATCAGATATATACTCCAGCAAGTAATCATCACAGTATTTTGATGGAAAAAGAGTTATAAGCAGTTATTGATTCTTTAAATTCTGGAGAAATAAGAGTTTACTGTCCTACTAATGGTGTAACTGAAAACATTTCCCAAAGGCAAAGTGAGTAGTTTTTATCATCATGTGGAATAGTGAATGATGCTGAAATTCTGGCTTCATAGTTTCTTATTAAAATTCAAGAGCCTTCACATGAAATGTTGGGAATGTTTTGTCAATGGAGATTCCATCTACAGGTTTTTTAGAAATTGCATTTTAAAAAATACATAAAATTTACTATCCTAACCATTAAATGGTTTGGTTGTGTTTAGTATGTCTACATTGTTGTGAAACAGATCTCCAGAAATTTTTTCATATTATAAACTTGAAACTATCTACCAATTCAAAAATCTTTTCTTCCTCCCTCTCATTGCAATTCTGCTATTTCCATGAATTGGACTACTTTAGATATCTCAAATAAGTGAGATCAAACAATATTTTTTAAATGATTGGCTTATTTCACTTACTATATTTTCCTTAAAATTTTTCCATGCTGTTGTTTGTGGTATGATTTCCTTCCTTTTTTAAGGGTGAATATAGCTAATACCTTTTAGTGGAAATGTTTCATAGTTGGAAAAGCTAATTATAAACTACCTAAAGCTCCTTTGGCCTCAGAAATATATAAAGTGAAATAATAGGATGTTATGAGTAGGCCATATTGGTAAGAAAAAAACAAGTGATTTTTTTTTCCCATTCTTTGTTTGGTAGTGCTATAAGAACGTTTCAATGATGACAACATATACAAATCTGAAATAGATTTCATTTATAATTTATTTAAAAATTAATTCATACTATTTCCATATAGTAACTGCTAAACCAATAATGAAATGGACATCTGTTTATAATTATATAAAAATAGTTACACAGAACACAGAAGGAAGATAACATTTTATAAAATAATATTTTTGTAATAGGCATATGGGGAATTATAAAATGTTAAGCTTCATTTCTGTTGTTAACTTACACAAATGTAAAATAAATGTGAGAAAGAATATGGTCTTGAAATACTACTTATTCCTTTTTTTTTGGTACCAGGGATCAAACTCAGGTCCTTGCGCTTGCAAGGCAGGCGACGGAACCACTGAGCTAAATCCCTGGCCCAATACTACTTATTCTTTAAAACATATTATGTATAAAGTCAAAATGACACACTAAATCAATGACATCATTTCACATTCCCAATTATAAACTTCGTTGTACTTATGTCTATAGTATTTTCACTGAGCAAGTATAAAACAGAGTTCAGTTGTAAGCTTTCCTTCTCCTCCACTTTTCTTTTGAAATCATTTCATTCTTCCCCTATTATATTTCTCTTTCCAATGGAAATCATAGAAAAATGCCCCCCTCCCCTGCCCAGAAACTAAATTTCATCCTAGAATCAGGACAGAAATACACAGATTCAAAGAACAAGTACATGTCTGTAATATTAGCACTTGAGGCAGAAGGATTGCAAGTTAGAGTTTCATCTGGGCAACTTAGAAAGATCCTGTCTAAAAAGGAAGGGAGGAAGGAAGGAAAGAAGGAAGGGAAAAAAAGACTTGAGGATGTAGCTCAGTGGTAGAGCACCATTGGATTCAATCTTCAGTAACACAGAAAAAAGAAAAGAAAAAGAAAAACAACTTTAAAAGATGACCTTTAGATATATCAGAAGTTAATCCAAATGTGAAATTCTGTAACTTTATGAGATTGTTTAGTTTGGTTTCTTAGATTGATTTATTTTCATTTTGACTTTCCATTTTAGTGTCTGGTCTTCCAAACCATAGACTACCAATTAGCTGAAGGAATCATCAACTATTACCTTATATTGATTGCTACACAGTATATAGATAAGATCAGATGAAACGTACAATCTTCATTAAAAATTTTCTGCAACTTTTAAAATGGTCTGCATAGAATGTTTAGAAATTATTTCAACCATATTTGAAAACACTTGGTTCATGATTATACTGGCCAACTAAATAACATTCTTTAAAAATAAAATGTGTTATTTGGCAGGCAGCTGGTACGTGGCCATTTATGAATTTTTATTTAAAGAAGAGATGCAAGACATTTTCTACAGTGGCCTCCTCTGCACTCCCAACTTTTACTATTTGAAAATGCATGAGTACTTTCCTTTGGAAATTATGTAGCCTACACATATTTTATAAAAATCACAGAATGTGGGAGCATGGACAGTTCTATATCTAAGAACATCAGTAACCATGATGTTTGATGTCATATGATCTAAAATAGCCTGTGACATAAGGCTTCTCCCAGATGTCTGCAGATTGTTCAACTGTTTCATTGTGTTTGTTATCTTCTTTCACTGGCAGCCATTTAATAATCTCCCACTCTATGAGTAACAGAGTAATAAACATAAAGGGAGTCACAAAGAGTGATAGAAAGATATCGTATTTACATTTTTAAAAATTGTATTACAGTAATGACAATATATCTTTTACTGTAATAATTTCTAAAATAATTAAATATTCACCATATTTTATGATCACCCATCATTAATCAAATGTTCATGGCGATTTCTGTCAAAAACATCAGTGTATCTTCATCTACCTTGTTCACCAAATCTGACACCATGCAACTGCTAGCTCTTCTCCAAAGTCAAAAGGAAGATAAAAGGTAAACGCTTAGAATCCATTCAGGACATGGAAGCAGCCAGGACAAAACAACAAAAGACATTTATGAAAGGGTACTTCCAGAACTGCTTCAGAAAGTAGCAAGGACAAGATAAGCATGCCTAAAGCAAGGGGGAGTATTCTGAGGACGATTAATGGCAGTGTGTCTTTTATTGTAATAAATGTTTTGAAATTTAAACATTCAATGCATTACTTAATCATACCTTTTATAAAGGGAGACTTCACATTCTATCTCAGGCCCTTCGAGATCTTTATAATCTAGCATCAGGCACTGATAGGAAGGAAATAGTAAATATCTATAATTTTACTTGACAGAGAAGGTGGTAGAACACATTTTGTTTCCTTTGTGCATGCACACATGTGTATATTGATGTAATGCAAACAAGCAAGGCAACAGACATTATGGACCATGAACTGCTGGAATGACTCCTGAGTATCACTCTGGGAGAAAGATGGCTTCTGGTGAGGAAAATGGTAGTTAAGTATGTGACTTGGGGCAGTTGTGTGCCCTTAAATCATTTGGTAATGTAGGACCTGAAGGTTTAGGTGCAGAAGGTTGAATCAGATTTAGGAGAACTGAAAACCATCACAAGTAGAGATATGACAAAGTTAATAGCTCAAAAGAATGCTTTTTGTGGTTATGGTTAAGATAAATTGGAGAAAGAAGAGGTATGTGGAGAAGGAGGCTGATCCAAGAGCAGGTATTAAAGACACTTAACACCCGGACTTGGACTAGAGTTGCAAAATTAAATTAAAAATTTCAGATGACTCTCAGGGGATTTTCTGATTTCATTCAACTTAATATCCAAATGTTGTATTAAAAAATCCTCAGGGAAAAGATTTCCAAACATTTTGCCTGTTGTCATAGATACTTTGAGACTGAAAGGAGGAAAACATAATTCAAAGGGAACAGGAGATGGCAGCAGTTTTATCATATACAGAGAGAACCGGGGAAAGGCAAACATTTGAAATTATTTTTAAAATAAAAAATATGGAGCACTTTATTCTTTATGCACAGTATTCCTTTTCAGTACAGAGATTACTCAGTCATTGGTTTCATGCTTCACGGCACATCTGAGATTCATTCCAACTATAGTAAAAATCCTACTCCATTACATGAGATTGTTTCCTAAAATAAAGCTGTTGCTGTTTTCTGCAGATTACTGATCCTCTGTGTTATCTGAGGCAGAAGAGTTCTGTATGGTGCAAATTCGTTTTAAATGTTCCAGCATCACTTTTTCTTCCTCTTTCAGTGTCTCATCCTTCCTCATCTCCCATCTAGAAGAAAAATCACATTTTAGTATTTTTTGCAACTTCCTGACTACAGTTAGCTATTCGAGGCTTGGCTGTGTAGTCACTGCCTGATTGAATCATTAGTTTCTCCTTGTTTCTTCTTTACCGATTGCCTCTTGGTCAACACAGTTCCTTGCCACTGGTTCTGCAGAGTGGGCCAGAGGATGGAAGAGAAAAATAGAGTCCAACTCTAGAGTCCACTGTAGCATAGTTTCAAATCGGGTTTCTCTTATTTGCTAGATTTTTAAAATGTTTAAAACAGAGAGATTTGCCAGGAAGTTGCAGGAGGTTTGCCAGAAGGACGTTGGCAGCAAGAATATCAAGCTAAACTAGATGTATCTTAAGGGCAGTTTAGTCTATTCTAGAAATAAAGATCAGATTTGGAGCAAGCAGGTGAAATCACAGAAGAAAAGCAGCAAGTCATTAGCAAGATTTCATAGCATATTTACTTTAAAAAAGGAGGTTAAAGACTTTATAATTCTTTTTGGGGTTTTTTTGGTACCAGGGGTCAAACTCGGGATGTTGCACTTGCAAGGCAGGTGGCGGAACCACTGAGCTAAATCCCCGGCCCTCTAATTCTGGATGATTAAGAACTATAGAAATGTTAGAATATGGAATTATATATGTATATAATCCTGCAAAGTAAATGTTATTACACCAAATCAAGCAGAGTCCTCCCTTGCCCTCATTCATTTCTCTTATCTGTACCACTTCCCCAGGTCTGGCCACAACACAGGGAACCCAGCACTTGAACAGGAAGTGGTTTGCATATGTTTATTTTCTCCTCTCCTCACTCTTATTTCTACCTCCTTAATCATCTGTGATGAAGTGCTGTCCCCAAAGGATTTTAAAACCAATGCTGATACATCTAAGACTTTCTGCTGCACAGGCTTTAGTGGGACAGAACTTTTTACTGGGGATCGAACTCAGGACCTTGATCTTGTAAGGCAGGTGGCGGAACCACTGAGCTAAATCCTCGGCCCCAGAACTTCTAATAAACAATGGCTCCTCACTGATGATCTTCCAAGGGCCCTCTTTTTATATAGTTAGATTTCCGGTCAAATATTTAGAAAGCAGGGGATTCGGGTGGGGCTTTCTGGTTTTGATTGGTGAAAAGAAGCAGGGTGACTGCATTTTTCAGGAAGCCTGTTCTTACCCAGGTTTCCTTGCTGGGTGTTGGGCGCACTCTGCCCTGGGCAGTGGTGTACATGAGAGAAAAGGAGCCAGGGAGGCCTGGAAAGAAGGAGGATGATTATTTGCCACATTACACTTGCTTTTATTTTACATTTCTTCTTCACTCTCTGGCTGGGACCCTCCTTGTCTCTACTCCAGCCTTATGCAGATCTGAACACTGTTATTTCTGTCCTCCTTAGTTTCTCCCTGTGATTCCTATGCTTGAAGTTGGGACAATGGTCACAGAAGTTTTAATAACAACTTGATAGGCAGACAATTTTCAGTATCACAGTGTTCAAAGCCACATCACCTGGGGAAATACTCCTCCAAATAGGTATTTGGGGATTTACAGTTTAGCTCACAAGGTTAGCTTGCACTGACTTTATGGAATTTTAATAAGGAAAACACTCTCACTATTTTGTATAGATGAACTTAGGCATTATTACTGTCCATGTTAAATTGAATGCCCAAACAGGAAAATAAATAATGAAAATATTTATTTAGTAGTAATGATGGTGTAGGCATTGTGTTAAGGACTCTTTAAAGTCTCACTACCAGATGTTGTTATTCTAAGTCTAAAGAAGAGTTGGCTGAGGCCCAGAATGTTCAAGTCACTTGGCCAGGTGTCTTTGGATGCGAACTCTGGGGTCCGCGCTTGGTTTTCAAACCATTTTATAGGTGTTATTCAATACTGTTCAAATAGGTAATATTTCATTTTCTGAAAACATTGCTGAATTGTGTTAGATAGTAACTAAAAGAACTATCTAAACTGGGTGTCATGGTGTAAACCTGTCATCCCAGTACCCTAGGGAGGCTGAGGCAGGAGAATCATGAGTTTAACCCCAGTCTGCATAACTTAGTGTAACACTATCTCTAAGTAAAAAATAAGAAAATGTCTGAGGATGTGAAGTACAAAGGCTCCAGGTTCACTCCTAGTACCAAGATTTTAATACAATGGAAAAAATGATCTACTTTTCCAAGAAACCCCGAAGAGAAATATTAGGCTTGCCTTTTTCCTTTCCATGCCAAGGTACTAATATTGCCTGAGTAAATGAATTATTTTATGAATAGCAACAGAACACAATATATAATATGCACATAAATATTTTGATTATTGTCTCTACTTGTGAAAAATGGAAAGCAATCTCTGCTTCATTAAAAATCTGTATAATTAATGTAATTTAAATGAATTGTACATATAATAGAATCATGATAAGGATTTTGAAGCTTCATGACAATTACCAGTACTTCACAGTATAATTGAGCTGTTAGTTAATGATATTAGGCAAAGTTATTTACCTATCATAACCTTCTCATATACGTTGAGCTTATTACGAAGAAATCATTTCACGAGAGGATATGAAATGATGACAAAGACAGTTGAAAAGGTAGTATTACAACTATGTATTCCCTGACAATTTTACTTGTATTAAATAAAAGCTTTAGAGATTTGAAATGTATGTTTTTATCACAAGCATTGTTAAATTCCACACTCATAAATTCTTAAGATAAATTTATCTCCTAATTGTTAACACAATGCAAAAACAAGTCAATTCTGTTTTTTAAAAAAACTACTAGAAGAGAAAATAATCTACTGATTTGTTAAACATAATTGATTTATTGGTATCTCTACTTTCCCCTGATACACTTAGTATCTGTGGTGAAAGCATGTCCTTACAAAACTAGCTATTATCAAAGCTAGCATATTCTAGTTCTCCTTGAAAACCATGACATTTTCCTCACTTTGGTAGCCTGTCTCTTGCATTACTGCTAAGTTCCCCACCTGCCTACTATGGAAAATGAAGAGCCACCAAGCCCCAACTTTGGTGCCAATGACTGTTGTGTCTTAGATGCTGAGGAGCAGTAAAATCTGTATCATCATCCTCACCATCGTCTGGAACAGGTCACATCTATTTAGTTCCTAGGTGGGTAAATTTAGGGTCTTGTCCTCTCCTAGACTATCTGTCTTGCTTCCCATCTAAACACGTGGACTGAGATATTCTGTGTCAGCAGCCACAACCCTATCCACTAGCACCATGATTTTGACTTGGATGTTCTTAGCCTTGGTGCATTTCCTGAATTTGCACACATGTTCACACATGGACTGGTGATATCTGCTTGCTACTGATACTATTCTATTAATGTTATCGATTACTATAGAGCTCTTCCACGTACCAGACCATGGGCCAAGAGCTCTATATTTCTGTGTACTTCAATAAGCAACAGTTGATTTATGATCTCTGTGCAAAATAAAAACAGTCACAGATCACTGAGTTACTGTCCTAGTGGTCAATTTCATAGGGCTGGTCTTTGTGTCTGTGTGTGAGAGCCAACCAGGAGGTGTCTTTATGCTTGAGATGTGGGTGAGCATGACACATGTCCTTATAGTGCTGGTCCAGGCCATCAAAGGGGCAAGTCCCACAGGGCCCTTAGGTAAAAAGAAGCAACCAGCACAAGACAGATAAAGGGGGCCAGAGTCTGGAGTGTGAGAAGCTCTCTGAGGCATTTACTCTGCCTTTGACTGGGAGAAAATCATCTCAAATCTGAGAAATCAATAATGTCCTGAATAAGAGAACACCTTCTGAAATCATTCTGCCAATGGATCCAATCCAAATTTACCACCTACTAATTGAATCACCTCAGGCAAGTTTTAGCTACTGTAAGTCTCAGGGTTCTCAAATAAAATAGGGTCAGAATAGTTTGAGTGGAACACAAGGCCACTCACTTGTTTATGGATTATCTATGACGATTTCACTCAATAATGTCAGAGTGCAGTAGCTGTGATTGAGAATGAACAAAACTCTACCATTTTGATTTTACTGAGAAAGAAAGTTTGCCAGTCTTATTCTAGAAGTTGCTTGCTATTTTATTTATTTTCCAGTGTTGGGTACCGATCCTAGGCTGTGTGCATGCTAAGTGAGCACCCTAGCACTGATGGTAGCATGGTTTTCATGGGGTTAGGCTGCTTCCCTAGGGGGAAGTGTGGAGGGCACTTTTGGTGACACTACATCCAGAGTATCCTTCCACTAGGACCCAGGGAACAGAGATGTCAAATATCTCTAATACGTAACAACTCACACAACGAAGAGTTGTTTTTCCAAAAAGTAATCCTGTGGAGAAACATATACCTAACATGGAAGAGTAATAAGAATACTGATGTAGTAGGAATCCCCATTTAATTCCTGATTTTAATTGAAATGATTTTAGTGTCTCAGAGCCTAGAATACTATTTGCTGAATGGGACTTCAAGGTCCAGCTAGATTTGAATCCCATTATCAACTGTGTGGTTTTAGAAAGCTGGATAAAACTCTGCCTCAGTTTCCTTATCTATGAAATGAGAAAAATAATAGTGCCTGCTTTATAGACTTGTAATGAGAATAAAATGACTAAGTGTACACGAAACATAAAATGCAAGGTTCATCTCAAACACTCAGTGATGGATTATTATTATTATTATTGTTACTGGTTATTATTAACAAGGTTATATAGTTGATAAGCTTATCTCAAACACTTAGTGACTGATTATTATTATTATTACTGATTATTATTAACAAGCTTATATATTTGATAAACTTGAAAGTAGGGGAAAAAATCTGACTCTAGTGGGTATAAGAAGGGGGAGTAATATTTTTCTCATATGACAAGAGATCCAGAGGTGAGCAATTGCTGGCACTGGTTAAGTGGCTTGAAAACAGTGGGGCTGAGGCCTTAGCCTTGACGTCTATGGTTCTCTTGCTCATTACAGCATGGTCCAAGGTGGATGTTGCAGCTTCAGCTATCACACCCTTATTCTGAGGCAGGGAGAGGGAAGGCAGCATCTGCCTCATTTTATTTGGGTCATAAAACCTTTCCTAGATTTCTCCCAAGCGATAGTGGAGCCATACTGTCTAGGTTTGGATCTTGACTCTGCCATTTACTACATGCATGGTATTGGACAAGTTTCCTAATCAGTTCTGCACATGAAAACCATGCATCAGTTTTCTCATTTGCAAAATAGAGGATGCCAGCAGGATAGAGTACATCTCAATGCATTGTTATACAGAGTAGGTGAGCTATGAATGGCAAGCATTTCATAAAATTCATAATTTTTTAACTCTTATTTTGTGGACTCTATTCATGTCTACTGGGTTCCTTAGAGCCCCTACTTTAAGTTTCTTCTCCTACTGTGTCCTTTACATTGTTTTATTTGATAGATTCTCTCTCTTATACATGTGTAGGTAAAATGAAATTGCTAAGTATTACAAAGGGTTCAGTCAGTATTCAATTATACATATTTGTGTTCATGTTACTGTTCCTTTTTATCTTTCATGAAGATGTTTCAGGCTAAAGAGCACTGCTCAACCTAGTGTGGCCAACGTTGTTTTGTTTTTCTATAATCCCTTAGTTGTATTTTCTAAATACAGTCTGTAATGGTGGCATCTGATCATATCATTGGTATTTCTCCTGAAGAACCAATAAAATACTTGGATATGAAAATGTGGCTTGAAATAAGCTTCCTCATTTAATGTGATTTTTAAACATTTATGTACCTATTTATATTTATAAAGTAATTTATAATTATTTATTAGTTAATTGTACTGTTAAACACCATTAAGCATCTGGCCAAATAAATGATTTCAAATTTTCCTACCAGTTGGTAGCTGAGCAGTGAGAAGTGAAGTCACATTGGATTTTATTCTTATTTTTTAAAAAAAGTTTTTGCCCTTCTGTTTCTCTGTACAGCTCATTGCAGGCTGGCTTCAGAAAAGAGAGCTTCAAGAAGGGAGGAAATTATATCTGCTCTCTTTTTCCTGCTCTTCTGTACCTGCCAGCTTTTCTCAGAGTCAGTCTTTTTTTCTCTTTGGAAAGCCCCATATCTACTCCCATATCTTCAGCTAGTGTCTCTACATCTGTTATTTATCTATGTTCCAAGTTTGAACAAATCATCTTTACATTTCATTTTGGTCCCAGGCTTTTAAAGTTTTGCTTCTACATGGTCATTTTCCTCTCCACTCTGATTCTACTAATATCCTATTAATATTTTATTCAACCTAGCCAGGGATTTAGCTCAGTGGTTCCGGCGCCTGCCTCGAAAGTACAAGGTCCCGAGTTCGATTCTCAGTATCAAAAAAAAAATTTGTATTCAACCTCACCATGACCCCCATGTCCCCTCAATAACAGCACAAGGCCTGAATGAACTCCACAAAGTATGTCTCCACTCCCAATCTCGTCCACACATTCAGCCTCAGTTAAGGGACAATCTACCTTGTAATCACTATTACACACACCCATACTCCCCACTGCCATCGGTCTGTAGTTCAGGTGCTCATGATTCCTAGGCTGAACAGAGCACCAGTCTTCCAGTGTTCAGATCTCATGCCTAATGTGCTGCTACACCAAACCAGCAATGACTGCCCTAGCAGGAGAGTTTAACTCTTTCGGGGTTCTAGCTTCATAGTAGCTAATACTACCCCTCCTCAGGGAGAAAATTATTTTCTTTATTGTCTCCTGCCTTTTGATTTTTCATATTTCCATTTCTGTTTTTGCAAAACGCTTTTCCATTCACTCCAAAACTGCATATTCTTTCTCAGACCTGTCCACAGCCCACTTCTTTCCTGTGTTCCTTCCTATCTAATCCTGATGGGATCACCCTTATCCCTAAAGTCTAATAGTCCCTACAGTAAAGATTAATCTTTGTCACTTAGCCGTATGTTTTTCTGTTATAACCCTTTTTATTACTTTCTTGATTTATTTATTACATTCTGTTTTCTTTTTCACATGTAGTGTCTCCACCTGTAGTTCATTGACATTTCATTATCTATACATTTTATTTCAAATATTTTAGTACACATAATGCACTCCTTTGGCTTCAAATAGGGAAGAGATGGATTTATTTTTCAAAACCTCAGAAATATTTTTGAATTTTGTTTTCGGTACCAGGTGTTGAACTCAGGACCTTGTGCCTACAAGGCAGGTGTGGTGCCACTGAGCTAAATCCCCAGCCCTTTTTGAATATATTTATCAAGGATGAATACTTTTCTCCCATGACACGTCAAGTGAAAGAGAAAACATGTAGAAATTGACCTTTTACATTCACACCATCGATATCATCATTTGCTTTCAATAGATGTGGCAGTGTGAGGACATTTTCCATTCTGCATCTCTGGCTGTGTTGTCCACACAACTGAGGCCACTTAATTCACCTTTTAAATAAACCTAGAAAAGTTTCAGAGTGGATCCTCCAGGTCTGAATTCAGCCTCTAGACAATACCAAGATGGTCTGTTCCATGTACACTTATGTCTTTGTCCCGTTTCTCTGCGTTTATATCCCTCTTGACCTGATGCTTTTAAAGGACTTGAAGATTACTTATCACTCTGTGAGAGACATAAGTGATGGAAATGCTATGACTCAGGGCATCTGAAATGGGATGATTACATCTCTATGGAAGATTTTTCCAGGGACAGCTATCTGAATGAATCAAAGTTAGAAAATATCTCATTATACTTTTTAATGATCATAAAGTAATAATTTTTCTTGTGTATGCATGATTCAGAGAAACTTCTCAGGAATTTATTAAAAAAACCCAAACAAGCCACATTATGTTATTTCTCTCCACACATGCAAGCAAACAATACATAAACCTGTGCTGTCCTCTACTCCAGTGCCTCCCCGCTCCCAAATGTCAAACACCTATCCAAGTTTGGCTCAAATAATAAATAACAGAATGCTTTGTAAATTGTACTCTGCACACTTTAAGCCCTCACAAAATGTTCATTGGGATGTGTTTGAAATTTAGGTATTACTATGCTATTCTTAGATAGATTAAAGAAATAATCTTCAGCCATTAGTATCACAATGGGTAACAATCTGATATTTCTAACAGGCATTAATTATTAATTGTATATATGAGCAATACAGAGACAGCCCTGAGAGCATTAAAATTAATGTCCCTTTCTTTGGTTTCCGTACCATTACTTATTACTTAAACTCAAAAAGTCAATGATCACACTAAAACACAAATTCTTGCAAGTTCCTTTGTTTACTAGTCATACCCACACCCTCTAAAGAATGAGATGGTGGTATAAAGAGTATGAGACATGCAGAAGACATAATTTCATGTTATTTGACACTAGTATTTTTGGCCAGTGTAAAAAATTTTAAAACAAACTTTTGTTAGCAAAGTGCTTAATTTAAGTCAAAGTATTGTGCTGGAATCAGTCCTTTATAGGTCACCAAATATTTAAATATCTAATTTTTGATGATATGACATCAAGATTGATCCCAATGATTGCCACAACCCACACAGCATAGGGTCCGAAGCCGGAGAGAGCGGTGGGAGATGAAGAAAGGACGATGAAAGCAAGGTGGATAGCTGGGACCAGGTGGAACCACAGCTTGTCCGGATCTAATGGCCACCTGGAGCACCCCACGCTCTTTATTTATAGTAGAAGGCAAACAGGAAGAGAAGGCCCGGCAAATAGTGCTACGTGGTCTACGTGGCCTTGGCGGAACTTAGTGTGATTGTTTCGTGATCGGGGCATGCGCAGGAAGGGAGCAGGGAAAGATACAAGGTAACTGTCTCCCGGGGCTGCGCCCTCCAGGGCCTACAATGCCTAATCTACAATCTCTAATCTATGGAGGAGAAGAAAGGGAGCAGGGAAGAGATGAAGGACCATCTTCAGGCCTGGCCTGTGGCAAATGACCTTTCCATTACTCTCACTTTCTCCACCACTTTTTTCTACAGTATATACCTTCATACAACATGATCTCATTTGGAGCTCTGGTTCTTGATGGCCTTCTGTTTCCTTTCAGTTTAGAAGCTCCACAAAAATATACAAAAGGATGGAGTTCTCATAAGTAGCTCTGATGGAAAGGAGAGTTCATTACAGTTAATTCTTAGAAATAACACACATAGCAGTCTAGTCATCAGTAAAACATGATCATTCACCTTTTTATTTTGGAGAATGTAATTGAGAATAACTAAATATTTAGATTCTCAATGTTTAAAGCATCAAAATATATAACAGTAACTAAACAAATTTAAATCTCTCTTTTATGGCCCAGACAGTTGTTTTAGACTATATCAGTTCTTAGGACATGTTTTAGACTGAGAAAAAATAGAAGACTTGCCAAGATAAACATAAACTCTGGAAAAATTCTTTCTTATGGAATATTAATGAAATCAATTACAGTGGACCCTTGTTATCAGATATAAATTAAAGGGCTTTAACGGTTACCCATTGTATTGGAATGTGGTATATCTAACTTACATTTTGAAAAATCTGCCTTGATTTGTGGTCTACTTAATATACACTATCACAATGAGCCAGAGTTACAATAGAGTTTTATTGTGTGCAGTCATTTTGTCTATTTATCCACCAAATATTTATTGAACATGTACTAAATCCATGGTCAGAGCTGGATACCGTCTTCACATCAGGAAGTTTATTCGATCAAAAGTTCATAATATGGGCTGGACTGACTAATTACTCTAAATCCATCTTCAAAATCCCATAGAGTTTTTGTATGATATTTCAGGTCAGGTATGAAATACCATGGGTAATAAAGGGTGCTGGTGCCATTTCCTTAGGCTTCATTTCGGTAATTGCTTGAGAGAAATATAATTTAGGTATTTCTTCCTTAGGTAGCTTTAGGCAATAATTTATGTTTTCCTTTACTAACTGGAAAGGGGGCAACATTCATAAAAGAAACCATCCTGGTTTTTTTGTATAGTCATTATTAAATTATGGTGAGACTGAAAACTATAGAATTTGATGTTCTTCTTGAAAGGCATTTCTGTAGGAAAGTGACTCTGAACAGCACTCAGTCCCAGAAGACAAACTTGTAAAAAGGGGAACAGATAAAAAGTTATCCTATGTTTGAGAATAACATTATGGGTATTGTGATTCATGAATGGAAAATCTATTATAAACCAGAATAATTAGCCTGAATTTAAATAGCACTATTGTTTTAGTAACTCTATTTTATTTACCACAGAGAAACCACAAGATGTAAGTTAGTCTCCTCCTTTAGAGATAGGTCTTAAAAATACTACACCTAACAGATATGACCTACCCTCTTTCTTATATATTCTCCAGATGAGACAAATTTACAAGTATGTTTACCAATGTTTCAAAACCCAAGTTTTAAGGAATGTACATAGTTTCAGTCCATCCCTTTCAGCATACATTTAGTTGGAAATGAAGAAATCAGTATTATTCATTACATGCAATTTCAAACGGTTGATTTTTGCTTGGCCTTATTTTTGCTAAAACAGAAAAATTTAATCTTTCCTTATTGGTCATAATTTTTAATATTTTGAAAGTTTTGTTTCCTCTGAGCTTCATATCGAATCTCTAAAGGAGTTAAATTATAGGGGCCCCATCACCTCTATCAACCCTTGGTAACGAGGCCTGGAGTATCTTTCAGTAGGGGCTTTTAGGAATGGGTGGATTGCCAAAACATCAATTAGGTAAGGATTCAGAGATCTTTACAGAGCTATTTCTAACTCAATTTAGTTGTTTCTTCAAGCTAATTAAGGAGCATTAATTTAGAGGGGAATTTTAATAGAGAAAAGGAAAATGTTAAGGAATCACATTCATCAAAATAATGTCAAATGAAAGATAAGAATATAGTTTACTTATATTGTTTTATTTTCAAACTTAATGATAGGGATTTTCTTTTCTTTTTTCTTTTCTTTTTTTTGTTCTTTTTCATACCAGGGATCAAACTCAGGACCTTATGCTTGCAAGGTAGGACCCAGAACCTCTGAGCTAAATCCCCGGTCCAGGATTTTCTTTTTTTAATAGTATGGAGATTTTCATGACGTGGAAAGGATATTAGATTTTTATAGAATACTATAAATGGTAGGTACATCTTTGCCTTTGTAAGTTACAAAACAGAGACATTTCTTAAAATACGCAGTTATTCTAACTCTCCACAAGTTGCTTTGACCTAATTGAACATTTTGATATCTGAAAAATAAGGTTTTTTTTTTATCACAATATATATATCACAGTATGTTAATATGGCATACTATTTAGAACCTCTGGAACTCAATGATATATATATATATATATAATGAAATATATAGAAATACATAAGAATAATGTAATAGATATAAATACATACAAGTATATATTTAAATATAGAGAGAAATGTAGTTATATCTGAGAAAATCTGTACTCAACACTATAAAATATCAACACTTGACATCATGAATTAGCAGTTTGTTTGCTTGTTTCATCTAAAACTGTTACATGATTATAAGTAGCTATATAGGCAGTTTAGCCATTTTTACAAGAATTCAAATGAATGTTCTTTTGCAAGGTGGTTGATTTCTTCAGTTACTACTAATGCACAAAAAGGAATCTGTCCAAGTTCAGGAACAAGCAGCAAAACCCTTAATTTGAATTTATAGCCTTTAGAGGCAATCTGCAGCACAACTCAACTGTCTCAGCAATTTAATTAATATGATCTATTCTGTGTATTTAAGTAGAAGAGTTACATACCAACAAATAGGACAATCAAGAACACTCAGAGTAACATTTAAAATAATTATGGCTTAAGAAAAAAATAAATGGAAACATAGACACAGTATAAGGGAATTTGAACGTTTCCATTATTACTACATCACCCACATCTCCATAGAGACTTAATTTCTACCAGTATATATATTTTTAATTATAGGAGTTTAGACAGAAGACTAAGGTCACACTATTTGGCCAACATTTAGTGCTGATATGGAAAATTGTCCTTTACTAAGAGATGTGTCAGGACTGCTATATAGTGCTAGAAACTTATTGCTGATTTTCCCAAGTAATGTATAATTTAATGAATCAAAAGAGAAAAATGCCTTTTTCTGTTAAACTTGACATTTCTGGAAATCTTTATAGACTGTGCTGTATAGACACTTGGTGTCTTAGTTACTTTTCTTGTGGCTGAGACAAAACACCCAACACCCAAAGTTAAAGGAGGAAGGGTTTATTTCAGCTCATAGTTTGCAGAGGTTTCAGTTCATAGCTGGCTGGCTCCAAGGCAGGTGGCCTGGTAGAGGGGCATCACAGAGGAGAAACAGTTCATGGCAGGCAGAAGGCAGCAGGCAGCAACTCTGCCTTCCCTCTCTCCTTTTATATTCCATCCAGGCTATAAGACTATTGGTGCCAGGGGTGGGTCTTACATTATTCAAACCCAGTAATGTGCTAATTCCAATCAATGGACTAATTTAGTACCATACACTCTTAATCGAGTATCATACCATTAACCCAAATTCACACAACCTAATCCAGTCATCTCTGAAAAGCCCCACCTATGAGCACATGAGGCTTTGGGGGGACATTTAGTAAAACCATAACACTTGGTATCTATTCCATACATTTAACTGTTAGGTATACAGAGACTTAAACTATGTCCGGCAGTACTATTCTTGTTCTAAAAATTATAAAAACAACAATCTCCTTTTCATGAAGAAGGAAAGGATCACAAATTTACAATTCAAAAGTTATCAAAAAATTTAGGATATTTTTAGTACCTGTGTAAAGCCAGTACCAACCAATTGTTTTGGCACCTTTGGCACTAACGATTTCTGGGGATGAGAATCTGAATAACAAACACATTTAGATACATATGATCCATCAGATGAAGAGACTACCTAAAATTCTGTTATTAAAATTAATGAAAATATTGTGTTTAGAAAAGTATTGGAGATATAGATGTGCCTCATATTTTGTTTGAAATTGATTAAGAATTTCAATAACTTCAAACTGAGCTAGACCCAGGAGAATATGACAGCTTTGCATGGTTGATGGTGCCATTATGCCTCTCCAACACACTGCCTATATGTTCATATGTATGTAGATGCAAAAGTTCTTTCTTTTTGCCCGGCACAGAGGAAGGGGCATTTGGGGTGCCTTCTGTCCCACCACTCCTGGCCCAGAGGAAGGGGCTTCTGGGCTGCCATCCATCCCGCCATTCCCGGCCCAGAGGTAGGGGCTTCTGACCTGCTGTCCCACTGCTCCTGGTCCAGAGGAAGAGGCTTCCCAGCCACCATGCCTCCCGCTGCTCCCAGCACAGAGGAAGGGGCTTCTGAGCCACCATCCCTACCACCGCTCCCAGCCCCTGTCCCACCTCTCCCAGCTCAGAGGAGGTGATCTGAGTGGGTGCCAACAGCACCCCCCCACCCCCCCGTCGAAGTATGAAAACATGTAAATAAGTCTCAAAACCAAACTTCCAGATCACCTACAGCAACCCCAAAGGGAAATGAGATGGAACACTCTGATTCTCAACCACCTGGACCCACTGAACTGGCAACAAAAGGGGATCTAGAAAAAATGAAATCAGAAATAATTTCTCAGATAACAGGAGAAATTGTGCTCCTAGTGCAAGACATGATTAATAAATCTAGAGAGGAGCTGAGGAACATGATGGAATCCCAACATAGGAAACAAATGGAATCCATAAAACAGATGGAAATAGATTTCCAGGACATGAAAAACTCCATTGAAAGTCTATGCAGCAGAATGAGCCACTGTGAGGACAGAATTTCAGATATAGAAGATAAGATTGCAATTAATGACCATAAAAATAAAAATTGCTTCAAAATTATAAGGGAACATGAGAAATCCATCCAGCAGCTGCTAGATGATGCAAAGAAGAATAACATAAGACTGATTGGAGTCAATGACGCAACAGGAGAGAGAGTGAAGATGACATAAAAAAAAATTTCACAGAAGTAATGGCAGAAAACGTCCCAAGCAGGGGAAAAGAACTTGACATACAGATAAGTGAGGCATATAGGACTCCAACTAGCCTTGATGAAAAAAAACTTACACATAGGCATATAATTGTTAAGATTCCAGAAACTCAACAGAAGAACAAAGTTCTACAAGCAGTTAGAGAAAAGAAACAAATCACATACAAAGGAAAGCCCATCAGAATCACAACAGACTTCTCAACACAAACCATCAAGGCAAGAAGAGCTTGGAGTGACATATTCCAAACCCTAAAAGAAAACAACCTCCAACCCAGATTGATGTACCCTGCAAAACTATCTTTCAAAACTGATGGAGAAATAAGATATTTTCATGACAAAGAGCACCTTAGGAACTTCGTGAATACCAAACCAGCACTCCAAAGAATTTTACACAATATCCTAGGAACAGAAATTGAGGATCACAACCACAGGAAGGAAAGCAGACTGAACCCATCTGGCATGACAAGAAATTAAAGGTAAAGGGGGAGAACCCAACAAAAAGAAAAAGTCATGGCAATGACAAGTCAATATGTTTCAATTATAACCATCAACGTTAATGGTCTCGATTCACCAATCAAAAGAAATAGACTGGCAGAATGGGTCAAGAAGCAAAATCCAACAATATGCTGCATACAAGAATCACACTTAATTCAAAATGAAACTCATAGACTGAAAATTAAAGGGTGGAAAACAATACTCCATGTGATGGGAACCAGAAAAAAAGCAGGAGTAGCTATCCTCTTTGCAGATCAAGTAGATTTCAAACCAACACTGATTAAGAGAGACGAAGAAGGACACTACATCCTTGTAAAGGGAACAATAGAAGAGGAAGAGATGATAATCATAAATATGTATGCACCAAACACTAGTGCACCCAACTATATAAAACAAATACTAACGGACATGAAAAGTCAAATATGCACTAATATAATTGTAGTGGGGGACCTCAACACCCTACTGTCACAAAGAGATAGATCAACTAGACTAAAAATAAGTAATGAAATACTAGGACTCATTTGAACTCTTGAACAAATGAATTTAACAGATATTTACAGAGTCTTCCACTCTACAAAATCAGAATACACATTCTTCTCAGCTGCACATGGGTCATTCTCCAAAACAGACCACATACTCACTCATAGAACATGTTTAAGTAACTGCAAAGGAATTGAAGTTATCCCCTGTATATGATCAGACCACAGTGCGATGAAATTGGAGAGCCATAGCAAAAGATACTTGAAAAATTTCATAAACGCGTGGAAATTGAACAACACACTTCTGAATAACCAATGGGTCACAGAGGAAATTAAAGAAGAAATCAGACAGTTCCTTCAATTAAATGACAATGCCAATACAACATTTCAGAATCTATGGGACACAATGAAAGCAGTCTTACAAGGGAAATTCATAGCAGTGAATATGCATATTAGGAAAACAGAACGAGCCCAATCAAACTACCTGATGCTGAACCTCAAGCTTCTAAAAAAGAAGAGCAGAACAAACCCAAAGCTCATACAAGGGAGGAAATTATGAAGATCAGAGGAGAAATCAATGGAATGGAGACTAAGAGAACGATACAAAAAAATCAATGAAGCCCAGAGTTGGTTCTTTGAAAGAATGAACAAAATTGACAAGCCCTTAGCCATCCTTATCAGAAAAAGGAAAGAAAAGGCCCAAATCCATGCAATTAGGAATGAAAAGGGTGAAATTACAACAGACCCAGCAGAAATCCAGAGGATCATCAATACCTACTTCCAGAACCTATACACCAATAAGATGGACAACACAGAAGAAATGGACAGATTCCTAGATACATATGAATTACCAATGTTGAACAAAGAAGACCTAAAAATTCTAAACAACCCAATATCAACCAATGAAATTCAGAACATAATTAAAACTTATCAACTAAGAAAAGCCCAGGCCCTAATGGCTTCACTGCTGCATTCTACAAGACATTTAGAGAGGAACTGCTGCCACTACTGTTTAAACTCTTTAATGAATTTGAAAGGGAAGTAATACTCCCAAATTCATTCCTGGAAGCAAGCATCACCTTGATCCCCAAAGCAGACAAAGACCCAACCAAAAAGGAGAACTACAGGCCAGTCTCGTTAATGAAAAAAAGATGCAAAAATCTTTAATAAGATACTGGCAAACAGAATGCAGAAGATCGTCAAGAAGATCATACAACCTGATCAAGTGGGATTCCTTCCAGGGATGCAGGAATGGTTCAACATATGCAAATCAATCAATGTAATACACTATATCAATAGAGCCAAGGGCAAAAACCATATGATTATCTCCACAGATGCAGAAAAAGCATTTCACAAAATCCAACATGTATTTATGATAAAAACCCTACAAAAAATTGGAATAGATGGTCTCTACCTCAAAGTGATAGAAGCCATCTATGAAAAACCAACAGCCAATATCATACTAAATGGTCAAAAACTGAAATCCTTCACACTAAAATCAAGAACAAGACAAGGATGTCCACTATCACCACTCTTGTTCAATATGGTTCTGGAAACATTAGCCATGGCAATTAGACAAGAGAAAGTAATAAAAGGAACAAAGATAGGAAATGAAGAAGTCAAAATGTCATTATTTGCAGATGACATGATACTCTATATAGAAGACCCCAAGAACTCCACCAAAAGTCTTCTAGACTTAATAACCAAATTCAGTAGTGTAGCTTGTTACAAGGTCAACACACAAAAATCAATAGCTTTCCTCTACATGAATGACAGACTCACTGAGAGAGAAATAGGGCAAATAATTCCTTTCACAATAGCATCCAAAAAACCGAAATATCTAGGAATCAACCTAACGAAAGAAATCAAAGACCTCTTCTCTGAAAACTATGGCACTCTGAAAAGAGAGATTGAAGATGGTATCAGAAAATGGAAAGACATCCCCCGCTCCTGGGTAGGAAGGATTAATATAGTGAAAATGGCCATACTTCCAAAACCGCTATATAGATTCAATGCAATTCCAATTGAGATCCCAGCAGCATACTTCATAGACCTTGAGGAAACAATCCAAAAATTCATTTGGAACAAGAAGAGACCCAGAATAGCAAAAGCAATTCTAGGTAACAGAGACATGGCAGGGGGTATCACAATCCCCAACCTGCAACTATACTACAAAGCTACTGTGATAAAAACAACATGATACTGGCAAAGAAACAGACCTCAGGACCAGTGGAACAGATTAGAAGATGTAGAAACAACATCTCATCTTCGATAAAGGAGCCAAACACCCTCACTGGAGGAAAGATAGCCTCTTTAATAAATGGTGCTGGAAAAATTGGGTTTCAACTTGCCAAAGATTAAAACTAGACCTATATCTCTCGCCATGCACTAAACTAAAATCAAAATGGATTAAAGCTCTAAATATTAAAATAGAACCTCTGAACCAGTTGGAACAGAGGTTAGGTAGAACTCTTGAAGACATCGGTGTAGGAAAAGATTTTATGAACAAAACCTCAGTTGCCCATGAACTAGCACAAACAATCAACAAGTGGGATCTCTTCTTATTAAAAAGCTTCTGCACAGCAAGAGAAACCACCAGCAGTGTGAAGAGACAACCCACAATGTGGGAAAAAATCTTCACCTGCTGTTCCTCAGAGAAAGTTCTACTATCTCAAATCTCTAAAGAACTTAAAAAGATCAGACCTCCCAAATTTAAAGACCTAATCCAAAAATGGGCATCTGAAATGAACAGACATTTCTCAGACAATGAAAGAGAAATAGCAAATAAATACATGAAAAAAATGTTCAACATCACCGGTCATTTGAGAGATGCAAATGAAAACAACGCTGAGATTCCACTTCACTCCAGAAAGAATGGCTGCCATCATGAAATCAACCAATAACAAATCTTGACGGGGCTGTGGGGAAAGAGGAACCCTGCTCCACTGCTGGTGGGAGTGTAGGCTGGCGTAACCACTGTGGAAATCAGTATGGAGATACCACACAGAACTAGGACTGGAAGTCCCATTTGACCCTGCTATTCCACTGCTGGGGATCTTCCCCAAAGAATTAAAAGAATCATGCCACAGTAATATATGTGCACCCATGTTCACAGCAGCACAGTTTGTGATAGCTAAAACTTGGAAACAGCCCAAATGCCCATCAACTGGAGACTGGACAAAGAAAATGTGGGGGGTTTTATGAAATGGCGTACTACTCAGCTATAAAAAATGAGAAATTAGAGACATTTATAGCTAAGTGGATGCACATTGTGGTGATACTCTTAAGTGAAATACATGGGACACACATATATAAATACCGAATAGTTTCTCTGGTGTGAGAAACTGAAAGTGTAAAGAAGGACTAAAATGTATAATAGGTAATGTGAAATAGGAAGAAAAGGGGCAAAGGTGAAGGAAGTGGGAGGGGTAGGGGAAAGGATAGAAGGGAATGGGATTAATATGGGAAAATGGAAAAATAGGAACAAAATCTTTGTAAATAGGGAGGAATGGAGGGGTTGAAGGGAGGGCTGGGCAAGGGTGAAAAATAAGAACCAAGCGAGACTATGTAAAGGTGCAAATTTCCAATGATGAATGTCATTATATTGTATACCTAAAATGTACCAATTATTAGAATGAATAATCAATAATGCAAAATAGGAAGAAAAGGTCTAAAGGGGTACGGGTAGTGGGAGGGGCAGGGGAAAGGAAAGAAGGGAAAGGAAAAAATGATGAGAAATGGAAAAAATGGAAATAAAGTCTTTGTAAATAGGGAAGGGTGGAGGGGGTGAAGGGAGGGCTAGGAATGGGGAAAAAACAAGAACCAAGATGCATTATGTAAAGGTACAATTCCCAATGAGAAATCTAATTGTGTTGTATACCTGCAATGTACCAATAAAAGAATTTAACAACAACAACAATAAAAGTTCTTTCTTTTTATTCAGTAATCAAAGTATTTATTAAATGACTACTATATTGTGGGGACTATATGGGTTTGGAGCATATAATACGAAAAATAATGGTTACTCTAATACTCAGAAATTTCAGTGTGCCAAGCACATTCTGAGTACTTTGCATGTCTTAATTAATTTAGTTCTCACAACAATTTATGAGATAAGCTAATTACCATTATTACTACACACCAAGAGTTACCCACAGTCACATAACTAGTCAGTGCATCCCACACACCAGGCTAGAATTGGAAGAACTGACCTGAGTGTATTTCATTAATTTCACAGTGCTGGCAGATGAGGGACCTCTCAACATAATTATCATTATTTCAGCTGCTTGGGGCTAGTGGGACTCCTTCCTTGATTCCTTTCCTTACTCCTGGGAAGCAAACAAGAAATATTACTTCCTCTAACTTCATGTTGGCACTGAGGCAAGTTTGAGAGGCAGGCCAGGGGCCAGGGATTTAGCTCAGTCGTTCTGGCGCCTGCCTTGCAAGCGCAAGGTCCCAAGTTCGATCCCTGGTACCACAAAAAAAAAAAAAAAAAAAAAAAGAAAGAAAGAAAGAGAGGCAGGCCGGGCCAAGAGGCATGAAGCAGGCAGGTACTGTGGCCAGAAGGCTGGCATTCTGCTGTACACATAGACTGACTATTCCCAAGGCAGGCTAAAATGAAGAAGGCTGGAAGTACTATGTCATTCAACACCTGCAAAAAAGTCTACAAGGAATGGGTGGGTGGTTATGAGGTATTGAGTTACAGAGAGTAACTTGCTAACATCATAGAACAGAACTAAGAGTTGAACAGTGATTGTTCTATCTACAATAGCAGCCCCAGGAAGTTGAGAGGAGTATCTATCCTTGGTCAGAAGTCCTGATTTTTACAAGGCATGTTTCCTCGTTGCATCATTAATGAAATATGACATGTGCATTTCACTGTGCTTAATGGGTTAGGAGGGTCAGATGATCTGATGAAGAGAAGCATTCGTTACATAAAAAATTGACTTTTGGGGGCCGGGGATTTAGCTCAGTGGTTTCGCCGCAAGATCAAGGACCGGAGCTCGACCCCCGGTACCAAAAAAAAAATTGACTTTTGAGTCATTCAAAACCAGCACAAATGTCAGAGTGTGAAATATTAATAACAATGTAAATTTCTTTGAATTTTCTAGAAATAGCTTTCAAGAAATAGAATATAAGCTCTATGAGAGTAAAGATTTTGTTTATTATGTTCATCGCAGTATCCTAGGACATTGTTAAGCACATAATACTTAACAAATATTTGTTGAATAAATGACCCACATTCAGAGAAAGTCAATAGAATTAACTTTACTCCAAAACAAAATCCAGGTGTACAAACATTTCTGAACCCATGCATATATTTAATAAATTATGGAGCTCCAGAAGCGGGGTTATTATTTATGTTCTCTCCCTTCTGAACCCTTTCCTCTTCCCTTGAATTTGAGCATGGCTATGGGATGAATTACTCTAACCAATTTATGTGGGTGAAGGAATGTATTTGTCTCCACCCCCTTCTTTGGTAGAGGATGTACAGAGACAGTGCAGATAAAGGAAAAG
Organism: Heterocephalus glaber; assembly: GCF_053883595.1. Taxonomy (NCBI): domain Eukaryota; kingdom Metazoa; phylum Chordata; class Mammalia; order Rodentia; family Bathyergidae; genus Heterocephalus; species Heterocephalus glaber. The sequence continues at coordinate 19,892,432 of NW_028258312.1, read as the reverse complement.
ATGCTTCAAACATCCCAGTCAATTTTCAAAGAATAAAAAGACACATGATAATGCAACTCAGTGTATTTCAACACCGAGTGTCATGTCAAACTCCATACTCAAGACAGTCATAAAAGATTCTCTGAACACTGAAGAAATATTTGCTATAATATTAAAAGAGAAGGAATATATAATAAAAGATGATGGAAATAAATAGAAAAATGATGATTATAGAATGAAAGTATATTAGAATGAAAAATTCTTGGACATCTTTTTGTACATTATTTAGTTTTATAGAAATGAATGCTCAGAGATTTCTATTTGAAAGTCACAGGTCAACCTGAGTCTTGAACTCAGGACTTTTGATCACTGTTTGAAACTCATTGTAACTGTGCCATATGGGCTACTGAAATGAATTGATTCCTGTAAGGCTTAGGGCCAAAGCTGTCATTTTTGCAAATGTCTAGAAAGCGGATTACATGGTAAAAATTTAGAATCAGAACTATGAACTGGCTACAGAATGGCTCCAAAAAAACCCCCTCATTTAAATTCACCTATTGGTTATTCATTACTGCATATCAGATCACTTCAATATTCAGCAGTTTAAAACAATTAACATTTACTGTCTTACACAATTTTTTGAGTGACTTCGTTGGTTAATTCTGGCTCAGGATCTCATATGGTTGTAGAGGAAATGACCCACACTTTGGCCTCTGGTGCCTCTCCAAACAATATGGATAAAGGTTATTTGGGTTAGAAGATTGAACAGTAATTTAAATAAATGATTATTTCTAGAACCTATTTAAAATTTTTTTTGTTGTTTTGAACTGATTATCTGTATGGACCCACTACTTATGGTTTGCTGTTTATTGCTCCAGTGCAGTGGTATTTGCTAAAATGTATATCAGAATTCAAAGCCAAATTAAAATCCTATAAGATTCACTTTTTAGGAAGTAACTTAACCTTATCTGGACATCAGTCTTTTTATCTGACGATAAATAATGCCTAATTCGGAAGGTTACTGTGAAAATTAAACTGATTTAAGAAAAACTCTTGGGACTGTGTTCGGCATATAAGAGATACTCCATAGTTAGTATTTATGATTGTTCCTCAAAATACCCTAAATTCTAAATATAAAATTATTTTTAGTAACAAAATTAAATTCTGAAATAATTTATAGAGACAATTATTTTAATTTTTGAAAAAGAGATTTAACAAATGTGAAAAAATTGGCAACTTTTGTATCATGCTCTTTCAGTTACCAAGGCAAAAGCCATTGTAAGCTATTGGGGGATAAAAAGTGTCTGGCCAGCTTCTGAAACCCTTTGTTAATATTTCTGTTAGTATTCTAAGCACTATTTTTGGACAATAAAGCCACTGGAAAGATCATGGTGGGGATAGCCTATATCTACTCCTTGATGTCTGGGCCTCAGCCAGAAAAACTCAAAGATTAGGGAACAGTCATCTGAAGCATCTTTATTCACATATCTAATCCATGATATTGGCTAACTGAAGGACCTTCAACTAACATAGATAGTTTTGGGTTAGTTTAGTTAGTTTAGTTTAGTTGGTTTTTCTATGTGGCTTGAGTGTCCTCATAGCATGGTAGCCTCTGGGTTAGAACTTCTTATGTAATAACTCAGGGCTTCAATAACAACAATGTCTCCCTTTAGAGTTTTCATTGCAAAATTTTGATGGCCTAACCTTGATATTCACTTGGCCTCATTCCTACTGATTACAAAGAAGTCACAAAGTCCAGAATTTAAGGGGGAGAAAATTAGGCTCCTTCTATTGATGAGAGTCACAAAGTTCTAGAATAGCATGTAGGACCCATGATACTAACCCAGTCATCTCCGGAAAATATAACCCACCACCCTGAGAGAGGAGAGGAAGAGGTGATTGGATGTGTGGGGCAAATCTCTGAGCATAGTGAGTAACATAGCGACTTCCTGGACATGCTCACACATGTCTCATCACAATCTGCTGCTTTTCGATCTGAAGACTTTAAGTTTTTATAATGTATTCCTGTCCAATGGAGACTAGCTATCTATACATTAAAAAAACAATAAATGAAACAAAGACTAACACTTCAACAATGAAAATGCTTTGGCAAATCCATAAAAGTAACATCAAGTCTAACATAAACTGAAAATTCTAAGGACATTTTGCTTGCATTCCTTTCTTGTTTCTAATTTAATAAATGTTTCCTAGAGTGGAGTTTGTGAACCAAAGTAAATACACACACACACACACACATATACATATATATGTATTTATATTTAAAATGCTGACTTATTTCCTTTTGGATTCTGTGTCAATAGTGTGGATTTCATAAATATAAACATAAGACATATTTGCTAAGGAATTACATTTGTTGATGTGGCAGCCTCATGGCTTAACATATAAAAAATTTATGCCTTGTCAATTATGAATTGCATTTTCTCCTTTGTATAGAATATGGAACTTGTTTGAGTACTAGCTAAAAATGAACGTGATACTATCTCAGATGTGAGTATTGTTAGAGAAACCATCAGCCTCATCCTGCCTTAAGAGGTCAAACACATCTGAAAACTTTATTTTTTTATATCAAAAAAATTCTGTCCTTTGCTCATTTTTTCAGCTTTTTTATTAACACATCCAATTACTGACCCTATCAGTTAATCCCCTTTGATTTACCTTTTAGTTGAATGAATGTTATAATAGGAAGACAGCAGGGATACTTTTACTACTTTGGATTTTTAAAAAATTTAAACATCTTCCTTCCTAAACAGAATTTATGCACGAACTAACCCCCATAGCTATAACCCTGAATGCCCTCTTCCTATTTCATTACCATATTGTGGATTAACATGTCATTGGTATGGTCTTTACCTTGATAAAAAGAAAGAACAAAAAGCTGTCCCCGCCCCAAAAAAGCTGCCATATGTATAGTCCTTATTTATGAGGCATTTTCCAGTAGCACTCTTCACTGAAGATTTGCAAGCAGTAAATAGTGGCTCAACTCAGATCACGTGTTTTCTCTGAGCAGAGTCCTCCATAGGTTGTCAATTTAATTAGACACTGACCTTCTGTTACATCTTCCCAATTATCTTACCTATTACCTCTCATACCCTAAAATCCTGTCATTCTCTTCCCAATTATCTTACCTATTACCTCTCATACCCTAAAATCCTGTCATTCTCCAAAGAATAGATTCTTAACTCTCATTTCCAGATATCTGGCTGTGACCCTGTTTTCCCTTCAAGTGGTCATACTCATTTTAGTATCTCTCATCATAGCTTAAGGTGTGATTTTTGTCTAATAATGCTTTACTTTTGTAGTGGGTTCACCACAATTACTGCCATAAACAGAAAATTCTAACTGACAGCTGCAGAGGTTTTTGGCATCAGAAAAATTCAAGTACGTTCTATGACTCCCAGGAAGATAACTCAACACAACAACTACTTGGTATCTTAAAAGAAGGTCTTGTTACTTGGAAAGCTTTCTCCTTACTGTCATAGACCCATTACATTGCTTTTATTTCTCTCTTCTGAATTTTTCTGCCTAATTTAAATTCTAACTTCAAATATTTCAGTTGACTAATTTATACATAAATCAGGGCCTTGAACATGCAAAGCATGTGCTCTACCACTGAGCTATACCCCCAGCCCTTCTTTCTATATTTAACTATGAAAATTTAAGTTTGAATAATTCATATTTTAGGAAAATATCTTGGAAGCATTAAACAATAAATGATTGATATTTAGTAAACAAAAATATTTCAGTTTCTTCTATCTTGCCCCCTGTCTTATTAGCTACATTGTATAAATTTGGCCAAACTGCAGCAAGTCTAATTCAATTATAAACAGATGATACTAAAAAATAACCTCACTAATGTCTATATGCTATGAATTCCTGCTACTGTTGATCTCCATACCAAATTTTAAAAATTTTCTTTGTTGCTGAAACACTGTATTGGTCTAGAAATATGCAACAGAAATGATAATGTCTGTTGATATTTAATAAGTCTAACTTCATTGAAAATTCAGGCATTAACAACACAGGTTTTGCCAATCTTTTTGGTAATAAGAAACAGGATATACTCAAGAGGATCTTAACTAACAATTCATAATTATCATTAAAAAATGTAAAAAGCCTTTCACAGACTAATCCTTCTTTAACATTAGTTAGAAAATGAATGAATTATGTTCACCAGATACTCTGGGAATCTAGCACATCAATGACTCAATGGAATTCTTGATCATCAAAAAGTACTGAGTTTCAGAATTCTCCTTTTAACTTTACACTGCTTTGTACAACATAAACAGATACACTGGTGCTGAGATATGCTGCATCTCTAACTTCATTTTCACAAAACTTCAATATACTTCCATAGAATGCAGATTAGTCTGTCAGTAAGTAACTATGACATTATCACTACACAGGAAAATTACTATGCAATATCCCTAACCTCAGTGGATACATAAAAACATAAATACACACATACACATAGATAATAAAACATTGGAAAATGGTAAGACTAAGTAAGAAAATGTGTTATCTTCAGCTCAATAGTTCAACTACTTAGCCAACTTTAGCCAATGTTATGATATGATTACATTATTTTAAAATCTAGGTAATACTATCAACCAAATTTTATGAGGAAAAAGTTAATCTAAACTAAAGCTTTCAAATAATGGAATACTATGAATCATCATAAACTTTATATTCCACTTCACATAGAAGCAGAAAGATTCCAGATCAAAGACTCAGATGGTGTACAAACAGTTCACTTTAACTTGCTCCTAGATTCTATGAGTCTCTTCTCTAGGTTTTTACTTTTTAATAACTATAATTTATAATCTATTTACATTCATTTCCTATGAACATAGCATTGCTAGTAGGGTCTAAACATTGAAATAATGAAATATGGCTAACCTTTTCATGGAGATGAAACCATTCCATATCTAAAATCCTCTAAATTCTTCTAGGTTCTGTCATTCCTGGTGAGTCTGTTAATTCTAGCATTGGAGATGAAGAAAGATCACAGTGCAGAACTATGGTATCTATGCTTTAAGCTATGAGCCATGAATCTGCCTATGGTTAGTGGGTGAGTATTGCTATTTGTTAGGTAATGGTAATGGACTAGTCTACATTTCTTGCAAAAACTGTGAAGTTACTCAGTGAATGAACATTACAGGCTATCTAAAACTTCACAAAACACATAACTGAACAAAATATTGTACTGTGTAGAAACCAGTATTTTTGAGGCAATACATCAGGTACAGGGATAAGATAGTAAGTAGAATAATGATTGTCACTTCCCTTAGGAACTTACATTAGCGAAAAATTTTGGACAAGTAATCAAGTGAATGAATTGATAGATGGCAGTATGGTAAAGTCAATTTCCAGATCTTCTATATTTAAAAAAGTTTTATAGTTTCCTATAGGGGGAGTCCGCATATTTTGGTTAGAGTTATTCTTAGAAATTTTATGGTATATGTACTGATAATTACTCAGAATTTTCCTACTATCTTTTCTATTTCTTATTGAGATCTTGCTATTTTTTTCAATATTTTCCTTGTATTTCATAAACTTACTGATTTCTGTTTAAGAGTATTTTACTTGGCATTTTGGGGTTTTCTAAGAAACATCCTCTATAATTAATAACCTTTCCCTCTTTTCTATTTCACTAGTTAGTTTCTTATTTCTGGTTTTTGTGTTACTGCACTAGGCAGAAATTTTAGAATAATGTTAAATAAGAAGGAGATAGGAATTTTGTCCTTCCTTGATTTTAATGAGAGTACTGATTTTACTATTAATAATACATGATGTAAATTCTCTTTATAGGTATTTTTTATAAGAAGAAAGTGTCTTTCTTTCATTTTTCCTGTAATATTTTGTTAGATACATTTTCAAATTCTTAATTTTCACTTCCCGCCCACCTAGAGCATGACTTTAAGTAATTTTCTCCAAGAAGAGTATTTGATGCTATAATTTTTGTAATCTTGAATAACAAAAATTCTTCTGCTATCACAGACAAACATCTAAGAAGGAATGTTCATAGGTTACAAATTTTCTCCTTAAAATGCTATATACACAGATGGGAAGGTAAAATGATACAACTACTTTGGAATGTGTTTTTTTTTATTTGTTTAGTAAAAAGCGGAATACTACATTATTCAGTTATCTCATTTCTTACTATGTACCTAAAGGAAATGGAAATTTATTTTCACATAAAATTCTGTAAATAGTAAAACATAAAAATTATTCACAAAAACCAAATATTGTAAACATCCCAGTTATTTTTAAATTATCCTATATAATGGAATATTTTGACTCAGCCTTATAAATGAATAAACTATTGATTTACACAACAGCATGAATGAATTTTAAGTGTATTTTCCTAAGTGAAAGAAGTCGGTAATCAACACAGTTACACATTGTATGATTCCATTTTAAATGACTCTTTAAAAAAAGCAAAAGTAAATGAAAGAAAGCACATTACTGGTTCCTAGGGGCTTGAGGGTAAAAGGAGAGACTGAGCATAGAAAGCTAACTCATGTTTTGGTGGGATGGTGAAATTGTTCTCTAGCGGAATGTAGTGGTAGATACATGATTGTATACATTTGTCAAACACACAAAACTTTACACACAAAGAGTAAATTTTACATGAAAGGGTAAAACAAAGTCATTCAGGATGGGGGCTGGAATGAAGACTGTGACAAGAGAATCTAACTGCTGCACATTACAAGTGGGTCACATAATTACCTCGGAGGTGATAGGGAGAAAGGTCCTGAGCTAAGAAACTCTGGAAAGATGCATTTTGACTGGATACTTTAAGGCTAAAGTCCAAAAGAGTTGTTTACAAACCCTCTTTGGTTTTGATAGGTGTGCATACATTAGTAATCACTCATGTATTTCCTTGCTCAGGGCACTGAAAAGGACTAAAAACTACCCCAGAAGCAATGAGCACAGCCAGCTCCTAGACCTTGGCGTCTATGTTCCTTTCCCCAATAAAAGAAAATGGGCTTTTTGTAAAAAGAGTTGATTCTAGAGCTGGGGCCACAGATAATACTGTATAAGCCTGAAACATCTAAAAGTAGGGAAGTGAAACAAACAAAAGGGCGGGAGCATATGAGAAGGGCATAAGAGCCACCATGGAAAAGCTATCAGTTACAACATTTGGAATAACCGAGTAACAAAATAATGACAGCACTGACTGTAACCAAATAATAAAATAAATATTCACGAATCCATACTAGTATAAATAAATGAGTAAATAAGGGGCAAATGGCAGCTTCCCTTAAATGACAATTCTAATTAATAAATGTGAAGGGATGAAGGAAATAGAGATCATTATTAAGACACGACAGGTACAACTGCCTTAGAATGTATACAAAATTTAGCAGTTGAAACTTTATAGAAAAATAAGATATCTACATAACATCAAAGTATCTATCTCCAAAAAGTTAATAATTATAAAGGAAAAACAGTAATTTAACAATGGGAGTCCGAGCAAATACCAAACTTAACCAAGAGAGCAAGGGTAACAGCACCAGTGATAAAACATCCTGCCATTATGTAATATACTACCAAGGGTTTATTCTTATCACTTCTGTGCTTTCCTTCCCACTAATGACCAACCTTAATCTAACCATGGAAAAGCTTCCGAAAAACCATCTTGAGGCACCTTGTATAAAATCAATGACCAGTACCCTTCAAAAGAGTCAAGGTTGTGAAAAACAAAGATTCAGGAATTATCACAGATTGGAGCCAACTAAGGAGACAGGACAACTGAATGGAATGCGGGATCCCAAAGAGCAAAAGGGCATTCCTGGGAAAACTGGTAAATCCTGAAAAAAGTGCTGTAATTTGGGGAATAGTCTTGTTGACAACCAAGGTAAATCTCTTAGTTTTGATAAATGTTCTTTGGTTAAGTAAGATGTTAACATCAGGGAACTCCGGGTAAGTGGAAATCTATGTACTATTTTTGCCACTTTTCTGTCAGTCACACAAGAGAGGATGATGTTAAACAATACTGTATATATATTGTTCCATTATCTTAAGGCATTTTATGCTTCAAAGAAGTTTAAAGCCACCTGAATTCTGTTCTCTTTTATTTTTCATCTGGCTGGATGCTTTAAATTTATTTTTCTATTTCTTGAAATGAAGTCTTGAATGGTGATAATCTTATTTTCTTTAGTATCAGAGTAGTCTAAAATTGTTGTTTGATAGTTATGTCTGATCCCCATAGCATGCATGCTTCAGTGTTTTGTTTTTCCAGTGTGATTTTACTTTCCTTCAAACTGAAGCATATTTTCACAAGCATCACTTGGATTCTTTGCGTCATTTATTTTCAAAGTCAGAGAGTGCTATTTAGATCACTTCCACCATCTTGTGGTTTACCGAAAATCATTGACAGTTTCCTTATACATAGTTTTCAAGGTTATGAGGTTTTAAAAAACATTCTTAGTATTTGTATAGTTATCTTACTGGGCAGTTAGAAGAGTTCATGAAGGGCTGCCAGTAGAGAGCCTTTTAAACCAAAAGCTATATAGCCAAAATGTCTAATTTTTTAATTTTAGCATGAGTTCTATTGAAGAAGAATATTTACATTGTGATTATCACATTTGGAACTTCTATACTCTAAAATCAGAAAAGAATATGAAATAATCACATATTTCATAGGAAAATTAAAGCAAGAGATTTAGTTTTCTCCACAGCAAAACTTATGAAGTTAGGTAGTGGCCAGGAAACCAGAGAAGCTGATTGCAAAATGAATATTTAAAAGCCCCTCTGAGTTAATGCACTCCTGCTTCCATTCCTTTTATTCTGTACAAAGAATCCTCTGTAAATATTGCTTTAAGGATTACCAGGCTTCAGTTTTCAAATTCTTCCAAAGGCCATAATTTAAACCATAATATTGGATTTACAAATGTAAACAGTGATTGAACCACTTTCCTTTAGCTAATAGGAATGCCAGTGAAATTAGAGTCAATTAAATAATTGCTTTATTAACCTAATATATTACTGCTGCAAGACATGGCATGGCACATCCAGCCAGGCAATAGCTAAAAGAGAACGGACTCCATCAAGGCGAAGAAAATGGAGAACAACATATTGTAAACACCTGAACCACAGACAAGAGTGAAACATTTATTGAAATTCTGATGCATTGATTTGATTTCATACTTTATACTTTCACGATGGCTGAAGATAGACAAATCCTCAGAGATTTTAAAGGTTTTCATTTGATTCAAAGGATCCTTAGTGTAGCTTATGTTTCACTTGGCTTCTCTCATCCCTTGCCTTCTGGACACCAGCTGCAGGGAGCTGCTTTTGTCTCTGGACACGGAACTCTCCTTGTACCCACGGCTGACAGAAGGTTTAAACTTCCCAACAAATACAACCCTCTTTATGACTTGATCCCAGCTCACATATCCAGTCTCTACCATGCTTCTTCCATCCTACCTTTCAGTAGGACCTTCACTTCTCCCTGCAGCTGCTGCTGGATCACATTCACTCTTCAGCTATTTGGGCCAGAGAAGAACAGGTCATTTCCTGTGAACTACTCCTCTTTCAGGATTTAATATGAATGTTCTTTCTTCTGCACAGTGTTCTCTGCCTATTCTGTTTCTAGTCTTCTCCTCTGCTTCCCCCAGGAAGTTATCCTACCCCACTGTATCATAATATAGAGGCATGTGATTACTTACTTTACATTGTGTAAGATTACATACCTTGAGAGATTATTTGGAATTATTTTATAAACTACTACTGTCCCTTCTCTTTTAGGGGACAGGATTGAATCTACCATTTTAATCACTTCAGAGGCCAGTCAAATACCTGGTAATATAGCTCAGCACATATTTCAGGAATGAATGAATGAATGAATGAATGGCCAGGAAGCACAGTGGTGCCTCTGGGAAGGAGAGGGACAGGGTCTTAGTAGTTACACCCTGTCTTGTAGCTCGTCTTCCACAGCGTTTTAAGTGTTCTGGGTACAAAAGAGAGAGGAGCACAATTTGTGACTTCTATGATTGTTTTTTCCGACCGAACATCAGGCTACACAGAGTTGGCTCCTTTAGAAAGCAGTTGTGGATACTATGATGTAATAAGAAATATATGTGTATTTGCTTTCTGTCCAGGTTCCTGGTACACATCTCCTAAAGTTTTTTTTATTCTTTTTATTTTATGGAAAAATAAAACAAATTTTCACAACCAAATAATAAGAGAATAACAATAATTATTACACTGTGTATTGTTATTTTCAAAGTAGTCACTCCATACAAAACAAATCCAAAACGTTCCTTACAAAAAAACCCACGTACTTTCTTTTCAATGAACTAAAATCTTTGTAATTTCCTGAGTGATAGGAATAATAAATTCTTTTAATGTTTAGTCTCAGTCTAAATGCCGACACAAGACCCTTGGAATCTCCAAAGTCATGAGCGACTTTTTGCATGCTAAGGAGATGACTGACAGCTGGGTCCCTGGAGAAGTTCAGGATGGGGCTCATCTTCAGAAGGACCAAGACATGATTAGAATGTTGGGACTTTCAGTTTCATCTCTGACCTATGGGAAGGAGAGAGAGGCTAGAAATTGTGTCGATCAACCAATGACTATATAAGGAAACCTCCATAGAAACCCTAAATGACACAATTTCTTCCTCCATAAAAATTCTAAATAATAGGGGACCTCTGAGTTAGTGAATATGTCCACATTCTCGGAAAGTGGTACATCCTAACCCCATGGGGAGAGAAATGTCTGTGCTCAGGACACTTCTGTACCTCTCACTACATCCCTCTTCATCTGTTTGTTCAAATGTTTTACATAATCCCTTACCTGAAGCTATTGAGGTCCATTTTAGAATTCAGATTTTTCAATTGTAGAAAGGCAACACAATGTATACTGTTTATTATAGAGTGATTAAGGTCAACACTCTATGTAATCAACCACATTACTGTATCTGTAGCAAAACATAAACATTCAATAGAGTATAACATAAGAAGATTTTATTTTAACCATTTTGTGCATTTGAGGATCATGTTTAAGGGCTTATGAGTCTACTTTATTTGCACAAATGTTTAGTTCACTTTTTAAAAATTCCACATAACTTTTAATGGTTAGAATTGGTTATAGATTTATATCATACATCACATAGATGATTCCTACATTTGGGTTTTATGGTTTTCCTTCCTTACTTGTGTGTCAATGTCAATATTTACTGAATATCATAAAGCAATGAATAGTATTTCCATTTGGAAGAAGAAGCAAGACCAGATTTTTCAAGACAACAAATGATAGTAATATTGATGTAAGAAGGGGTGTGTGACAACAAATAAATCAATCTGTAGTGTGTTTAATTAGGTTTATTGAAGGATACAGATTAAATCAGAAAAATATATGTAAAAAGTAATCTGTAAAGGGAGGAATACAAAATATTATGTTCTTTACATTATATTTGGCATTATGGGTAAATAAATCAATACAAGATTTAGTCTTTAGGGATTATGTAATCCAGCTCAGAGATAGAGACAAAGTGGGTAAATTGAAAGAGTGATTGGAAGCAAAATGATCTCCATTCACCAGAAATGAGAATGTGTAGAGATTGGTGAGGACAGTTGCTGTCAGAAGAGTGGTTTATAAAGGAAGCAGAACTTTAGGGATGGCTTCAGATTGGGTGCATAAAAAAGCCTGAGCGCAAAACTGGACAAAAACAAGAGGATAAGAACATATAGTAATTACAATTATAGTATACACAATTTAAAGAGCAAAATTAAAAAATAGGTAATGGGAGGGAGGGAGGGAGGGAGAGAGAGAGATTTTGTAAAATGAAGAGGACCAAGACATGGAGGTAGGGGGATGGAAACAGAATGAAAAAATAGATAAGATGTGTTATACATGTTACCAGCTCCTCATGAGGAATGTAATCATTATGTACTACAAACATACTGAGAAAAATAAAAATTTAAAAGAACATAAAGTCCCGAGGCAGAGAGGGACCAGTGTGTACAGAACAACAAATACAGTACAACCACTCTGGAGGGCCATAAATAAAGCCTAGTGGAATAGTTTGTACTTACAATAATAGGAAATCTCTGCAAGATTTTTTCATGTGCTGGAAATTGAACCCAGAGCCTTCATATTGACCTACATTCCAACCCCTAACCTTTTGAGTGTGTGACAAGAATTCACTAAGTTGCTAAATTACTGAGGCTGGGCTCAAACTTGTAGTCTTCCTGCTTCAGCCTTCCAGAATGCTGGGATAACAGGCTTGTGCCATCAGGTCTGGCTACTGCAATTTCTTGAGCTGAAGAATGAAACCCTGAAATTGGTGTTGAATGAAGCTTACTGTGACAGTAAAATATATGGGTGGACCAGAATGGAGAGAGATTGGAAACAACGAGGCTGTTGAAATAATCAAACTTGTAATAAGAACCGAGACTGGAGGGGTTCCATAGGGAGCTACAGAATAGAAAGAAGAAAAGATAAATCTGAAAAGGTTAGAGGGCATAAAGATACTTGAAAAAGAGAACTGGCATTATCAGCCTCTTGAGAGTCAGACTGGCAGAACAGTTGTGAAATTAGTAACACTGAAAGAGGAGTCCACTGTAGGAAAGAAGAAAAAGAAAAAATGAAGAGATATAAAAGAAGAAAAAGATCAAAAAGCAAAAAAAGGAATCTGAGAACAGTTTTTATTGTTTTATAGGGGAGCGAGATTGTTTTATTTGAGGTTTTGGGGATCAAACCCAAGGCCCTACTCATGCCAGACAAATGCTTTACCAAAGAGCTTTGCTCGTAGTCCCTACACCAATAATTTTGTCAGTAACACTTAAACTTCGGTACTGGAGAATTTCAAGCCACCAAAACATTCTCAAGCACTGAAGAAAAACAAATGAGGAACAATGTACATGTAACAAACTAAATTTTTGCCCCCCCCCCCGCCCCAGTCTAAATTCACATGTTGAAGTCCAACCCTCAAGCAATGTTAGGTGGGAAATTTGGGAGGCAAATAGATCGTGAAAGTGCAGAGCTCATGAACATGTTCAGTGCCCTTGTGAAAAAGGATTCCAGAGGTTCTCTGGCCCTCTTTGTATCACATGAGGATACCGTGAGAAGTTGCCTGTCTAGTCTACAACTTGGAAGAGACCCTCACCAGCATCCAGCCATGCTGGTGGAGTTATCTCAGACTTCTAGCTGCCAGAATTATGAAAAACATGGTTTTAAATCACACAGCCTAGGCTATTCTGTCATAGTAGCTGAACTGAGACAGTGCACCATGGAAAATAAGGACACCATGGAAACACATTTTATGAAGACTTTTTATCAATTATTGAACAAAAGGCAGATTGGTTACCTAGAGTTAATTTGGGATTATTCAGAAAATGCAATTAATTGAACATGCTATTCCAAAGCACATAGAAAAGTCATAGGCACTTGGGATGGGAAGAGGTGTTAAGGAATTTACTTTAATTACTCAGCTTTCTATCATTATAGTTTTGCTTTTTCTAGAATTCTATATTCATGAAATCATATAATACATTATCTTTTGTTTTTGATTCCTTCACGTAGCATGTTTTTGAGATTCGTTCATGCTTTTGAGTTATTAGTATTGTCTTACTTTTTATTGCTGAGTAGTATTCCAGAGTGGTAATATACCACATTAATTCATTCAATAGTTGATGGACATTTAAATGGGTTGCTTCCCATTTTAGTTGCTATGAATAATGCTTGTGTGAGCATTTGTAACCACATCTTTCTGTGGACTGTGTTTTTACTTCACTTGGGTAAATTGCCTAGGAAAGGATTGTTATATAATTAACTTTATGAAGTACTGTCAGCCTGTTGTCCAGAGGGACTGTACCATTTTTCATTCTAATAACACCATATGGAAGTTCCTATTATTCCACATCCTGTCCAACACTTGTTATTGTCAGTCTTTTTAATTTTTGGCATTCTTACAGGTATGTAGCAGTATCTCACTGTAGTTGTAATTTTCATTTCCCTGGTAACTAATGATGTTGAATGTATTTACTTGCACTTACTGGCCTACTGCGATATCCTTGGATCACTGAGAAGGATGCCCTCAGCTGGGATTAAGGTAGTTCTCATGGGATCCTGAGTTTGTTATTACAAGAGCAATTATTGTAAAAGCCTGAGCCTGACCTCCGAATCACTCTCTGGCTTCCTGTCTGGCCATGTGATCTCTTCATCTCACATGCATTCCTACCACTGCAGTGGCATCTGCCATGAGGTCCTCACCAAGTCAAACTCATGCTGGTGCCATGCCCTTGAATCTTTAGAATGGAGAGCTAAATAAGTCACTTTCATTTATAAAATTACTCATCCTCGATTATTTTATTACTTTAATGGTAGCAGACAGAACATGCAAATGTAAATGGAACTATTTTCTTTTCTTTTTTTTGACCTTATGCTCCCTCAAAGTTTTTTCTTTTTAAAATTAATTTTATTGGTACATTTTAGGTATACAATTAATGACATTCATCATTGGAAATTTGCACCTTTACATAATCTGTCCTGGTTCTTATTTTTTCCCCATCCCCCTGCCTCCCTTCAATCCCTCCACTCCTCTGTATTTACAAAGACTTTGTTTCCATTTTTTCATTTTCTCATACTGATTCCATTCCTTTCTTTCCTTTCCCCAGTCCCTCCCACTTTCCCTTCCCCTTGGACCTTTTATTTTTTTGAAGCAAAACATTTATTGGTACCTTTTAATATACATAATGGTAACAATCATGATAGAGAATTAGTACCTGTACATGATATGTCCTGCTTTTTCTTTTCTTTCAATTCCCCTCCCATCCCTTCAAACCCTCCTCCTCTCCCCTTGTACAAAAGCTTTGTTTGCATTTTTTCCTTCCATTTTCTTTTTTTCTTATTCCTTTTTCCCTTCCCCCTTCCCACTACCCTGCTCCCCTTCTCATTTGAACATTTTCTTCTTATTTCCCAGTATCTATTATACATTTTGATCCTTATTTCCAATTTTGATTTCTCACACCAAAACAGTGCAATATGTAAACATATGTGTCTCATTTATCTCACTTAAGAGTATAGTCTCAAGGTGCAACCATGTAGCTGAAATGTCTCAAGTTTATTCTTTATACTCTGTCGTATTAAAAAAACCCCACATCTTCTTTATCCTTTGATCAGATAATTTGGCTGTTTCCAAGACTTAGCCATTACAAACTGTGCAAAATGTGTGGGTGTGCATATATTGCTGTGGTACAATGCTTTTAGTTCTTTTGGAAAGATATCAAGAAGGGGAATAGATGGGTCAGATAGAACCGGTAGTTTTAGTTCTTTGAGGAATCTTCACTGATTTCCACAGTGGTTGCATCAATCTACACTCACACCAATAATGGAGAAGGCTTCCTTTTTCCCACAGCCCTGGCAGCATTTGCTACTGGTTGATTTCTTTATAGTAGCCATTCTTTCTGGACTGAGATGGAATCTCAGCGTTGTTTTAATTTGTATCTCTCAAATGACCAGTGATATTGAAGATTTAAAAAATTATATTTATTTGTCATTTCTACTTCTTCATCTGAGAAGTGTCTATTCATTTCAGATGCTGATTTTGGATTGGGGCTATAAATTTGGGGATCTGATTTTTTTTTGAGTTCTTTATATATTCTAGATATTAGCTCTTTATCCAAGGAACAGCTGCCAAAATTTTTTTCCCAAACTGTGGGTTGTCTCTTCACTCTGGTGGTGGTTTCTTTTGCTTTTTAATAGATGAGATCCCAGTTGTTGATTCTTTGTGATATTTCCTGCGGGACTGGGGTTTTATTCATAAAGTCTTTTCATACACCAATATCTTCAGGAGTTCTACTTATTCTATCTTCCAGTAGATTTACTGTTTCTGTTTTAATATTTAGCTATTTCATTCATTTTGATTTTAGTTTAGTGCATGGTGAAAGATATGAGTCTAGTTTTAATCCTTGACATGTGGAAAGCCAGTTTTTCCAGCACCATTTATTAAAGAGGCTATCTTTCTTCAAGTGATGGTGTTTGGCTCCTTTGTCAAAGATGAGGTGGCTGAGTTAATCTCCAGTTGTTTCTGCATCTTCTAATTGGTTCCATTATCCTCAGGCCTGTTTTCTTGCCAGTACCATGCTACTTTTATCACAGTAACTTTGTAGTTCAATTTCCAGTCAGGGATTGTGATGTCTCCAGTCTTGCCTTTGTTGCCCAGAGTTCCTTTTGCTATTCTAAGTCTCTTCTGGTTCCAAATGAATTTTAGAATTATTTTCTCTAATTCTGTGATATATGCTATTAGTATTTTGATTGTGACTGCATTAAATCTGTATAAGGATTTTGGAAGTATGGCCATTTAAACTATATTGGTTCTTCCTATCTAAGAACAAGGGGTATCATTCCATTTTCTGATATCCTCTTCCATCTTCTTTTTCAGAGTATGGTAACAGTGGGGCATTGAGGTCTCCCATTACAATTGTATTAGCACTTATTTGATTTTTCATTTCCATTAATATTTGTTTTATATAGTTTGGTGTGGTGGTATTTGGTGCATGTGTATTCATGATTATTATCTGTTCTTCTTGGATTGTTCTCTTTACAAGGATGTAGTGACCTTCTTTGTTGCTATTAATCTGTCTAGGCTTCAAATCCATTTGGTCTGCAAATAGAATAGCTACCCCTGCTTTTTTCCTGGGTTCCTGTTACATGGAGTATTGTTTTCCATCCTTGGACTTTCAGTCTAGAATTTATTTTTGAATTAAATGTATTTCTTCTATGCAACATATTGTTGGATCTTGCTTTGTGATCCATTCTGCCAGTCTGTTTCTTTTGATTGGTGAATTGAACATTTATATTGATGGTTATAACTGATATGTGTTGATTTATCCTTGTCATTTATCCTTGTTATTTTTTCCCGTTGTTGGTTTTCTTTTTTCTCCTCTGTTTAATTGCTGGCCTTGCCTGGTGGATTCATTCTGTTGGCATTCATGGAATTGTAGTCCTTGTTATCTCTTTCAAGAATGTCCTTCAAAACATTTTGGAGTGTTGGTTTGGTGGTCATGAATTTATTCAGGTGTTGTAATGGGAGGATCTTATTTCTCCATCAATTTTGAAAGACAGTTTTGCAGGGTACAACAATCTGGGTTGGAGGTTGTTTTCTTTCAGAGGTTGAAAAACTTCACTCACTCCACGCTTTCCTTGACTTGAAGGTTTGGGTTGAGAAGTCTGCTGTGATTCTGATGGGCTTTCCTTTATAGGGTATTTGTTTCTTTTCTCTATCAGCTTTTAATATTCTGTTCTTGTGTTGAATTTCTGGAATCTTTACAATTATATCCCTGGGTGTAGATTTTTTTTTTTGATCATGGAGTTCTATATTCCTCACTTATCTGTATGTTCAATTCTTTTTTCCTGTTTGGGAAGCTTTCTGCCATTACTTCTGTCAACAGGTTTTTCATGTCATTTATGCTATCTCCTGCTTTTTCATTAATTCTGATAAATCTTATGTTATTCTTTTTTTGCATCATCTATCAGCTGTTGGATTGATTTTTCATGGTCCCTGGCTATTTTTAAGTAATCTTTCTTTTCATGATCATTAACCACAATCCTGTCTTCTACATCTGAGATTCTGTCTCACATTGACTCATTCTGCTGTGCATACTTTCAATGGAATATTTAATCTAGATATCAGTTTGAATCTGTTTCATGGATTCCATTTCTTTCCTATGTTGGACATTCATGTTTCCATTATTTTCTTAAGTACCTCTATTTTTTTATCTGTATCTGCTCCAGGATCATTAACTATGTCTTTCATTATGGTCATCATCTCTGAAGTTATCTGAGAAACTATTTCTGATTTGATTTTTTCTAGTGCCTCATTCACCTGTTTTGTTACTTCTACTGTTGCAACTTCCTCAAGTCCAGGTGGGTGGGTTTCAAATTGTTCCACCTCATTGCCCCCTGGGTTTGCCTTTGGTGAGTTGGAAGTTTGGGGTTGCATCTTGCTTAAGTGTCTGTTCTTTTTCTATTTTCTTTAGTTTAATTCCTGGTTTGATGCTTGTAAATTTCTTATGGCAAGTAGCTTTATTACTAGTATTTTGAACCCTTAGGAAATGACTACTTTTCAGAGATATCATCCAGATGTAGCTGGCTTTTGGGTTTTGAGTCTGTTGCATGATCCTACCTCTTCAATGCATTGGGGATAAATCACTGCCTATTTGGCCTAGCCCCTGGTTCTTTCTCACTGGCCTATAATATCATTTATGACCCTTAGACAATCTCAGTCTTGGCATATTAGGAATAACAATTGATTAGAATAATCATGTTACTTTGGCTAAAGTAGTACAATCAGCAATAACAATAGCATCAAACACAGCTTAGAAAAGCCAAACTGTGGTAACTATTAATTTGCCACCTTTAACCATGTGAACTAAATTGTGATTATATAGCAAAATCTAAAACAATCCAGAAAATTGCATACAGTAAATACACCTTCAGTATGAAGATTTTACCCTTGGGGGAGAAAAGCTAAAAGGGGGGTAAAAAATAGAGAAATAGAAGAGGAGGAAGAGATTTGAAGCAAGGCTGGAGGACAAAGGAAGATTACACAAACTTTGGAAAACCAGTGAAGAAGACAGGAAGGAAAGAGAGAAAGAAGAAATAAAAACAAGAACAGAAGAGAACAATAACAACAAAAACTAGAAACAATGTTCACACTCATATAAAAACAAGAACCAACAATAAAGAAAAAAGAAAAGAAAACCAGTACAAAATCAAGAAAAGAAAAAGAAGAAGAATGTTTTAAAAAAGTCTACTTCAAGGCATGTCTCTGCTGTCACTGGTAGACAAAGTGGGCAGAGAGTCAAGATTCATGTTGATTAACATGCCAGCAGTAAATTACAGCAGGGTAGTGGATAATCTCAGCAAGCCTGCACTTTTAGTTCTAAAGCTCAGACTGGTTTCTGGCTATGAGGCTGGAACCTGATGTGTTTAGCCTGCAAAACTCTATGTGCCTCCTGTTGGCTTGAACTTGGCTCCTTGACCTCTGGGTGACTTGAACTTGGTTCTGCCTCACTCTAATGGAGCCACCTTGCAGCTGCTCTGAGTTCTGAGTTCAGGTGGTCTCTCTCCAAGATGGCTACCACCCAATCACCCTCTCCTGGGGGGATATCTGCACTGGAATAACTCACCAGGCACTGCAATCTGCTGCATCTACTGCTCTGTTCCATTGGTGCTTTTCTCTGTGGAGTCCTCCAGGGTCGCCAGTAGTCACCATGCCTCTGCAGGTTTGAGCTGTCCCTCCCACGTGGTAAGTCAGGCCTCAGCGAGGAAAGGCCACTTGCCACACCTCCTCCTTCTTCACTGAAGTCTTTCTCTTTGCTTTCCCCATTGGCTTCAATGTTTACTTCAGATCCTCACTGGTCCTGAGGACCAAATTTCCTTCTACTTCTCTTCCTCACATTGCTATATTCCAGCATCTGAACACCAAATCTCAGAGAGGCTGTTGCTGTTCACTACTCTGCCATCTTCCCAGAAGTCCAGAACAATTTTCATGTTTTCCCCATACAGATATCCAGCCACGCTAGTGCCATTTGCTAAAAAGGCTATTTTTTTCCTCCTTTGAATTACTTTAACACTTTTATCAGAAATAAATTGATTATTGAAATGTGGGTCTATTGCTGAACACTCTATCCAGATCCATTTTCTATATGCCTATGTCTTGATTACTGCAGCTTTAGAGTAAGTCTTCAAATCAGGTAACATAGCTCCTCTAGGATTCTTTTTTTCAAAAAGCATTTTTTTTCCTGTTCTGAATCCTTTCTTTTTTGGTATAAAATATTAAATTATGTAATCAGTTTTGAAAAAGAATCTTCTTGAAATTTTTATTAAGATTTCATGAAACTTATAGATCAATTTGGAGAGGGTTGTCATCTTTAAAATTGCCGGTTCTTCAATCCTGAACATGGTTTATCCTCCATTTAATTACTTTACTTACTGTTTGCAATGTTTTAATTTATTTTTGCAATATTTTATGTTTTTTAAGTGTTCAGATCTTCCACATCTTTTGTTATATTTATGGCTGAAAAATTTTGCATGTTGAAGTGACAGTTTAAAGTTTTTTATTGTAAAAAAAATTTTTTTTTGCTTGTATGGACAAATATGCTTTTATGTGATCTTGTATCCTGCAATTATACTGAGGTTTTCTCCACCCACTCTGCCCTCTGCCAAGTACTGGAGATTGAACCCAGGACCTTGCCTATGCTAGACAAGTGCTCTACCACCAAACTACATCCCCAACTCATTTTTATTTTATTTTATTTTAATTTTGAAACAAGATCTCACTAAGTTGTGCAAAATAATCACAAACTTGCAATCCTCCTGCCTCAGACTCCCCAGTAGCTGAAATGTACACCACCACACCTAGCCTGCTAAGATTGTTCATTAAATTCAACAGTTAATTTGAAGATCCCTTAGAGTTTTCTACCTATACAGTCATGCCATCTGCAAAAAATGACAGTTTTATGTCTCCCTTTTCAAGGTGCACACCCTTTATCTCTTTTCTTTTTTGGTTATATTGACTTGGATATTCAGTGCAATGTTAAATAAAAATGATGAGAGAGGACATTCTTGCCTCATTCCTGACCTTTGAATATGATATTAACTGCAGGTTTTTCATAAGTGTCCTTAATCAAGTTGAGTATGTTCCTTTTTATTCCTAGTTTGCTGAGTTTTTATCCTGGCATCAATTTGTCAAGTGTTTTTCTACCTCTCTGTCAATGACCATATGGTTTTTCTTGTATATTCTTTTGATATTATGAATGCATTGATTGATTTTTCAGGCACATGTAAATAATTTGACCTAAACTGCAAAGTGAAGGATAGAACATAAGAGGATAGAACATAATAGTATCGTTAAAAAGTGGAAAATAGAAACATATGTCATAATATTACTTACCTATATACTCTTTTTAAAAAATCAACAGAAAAACACCAAATGCTAGCTTTTGATTTAGTATGGGGATGAATGTGACATATTCAAAGGGAAGAAAGCATGTAATATTTTTCCTTCTTTTCTAATTTTTAATTTTTCATGCTTATTAAAAGCACTCACTTCTGGTTATTTTGACAATGTATTAAAAATTTGAGAACGTAATATTAAGTTCCATTTAAAAAATTTTGAACTATTTGTCTAAAACTACATTTTTTTTTTTTTGCTACAAAAAAAGATCTTGTCTTCCTTCAGGAATCTTGTTTCTATCTTGTTATATAGGAAAATTGAATTCCCAAGTAAATGTTTTAGCAGTGATTGAAACTTCTTTGTAATAAAAACAAAAATATTTCTGTGATTAAATTTAACTGTAGTATTGGGCTACTGCCTGATGCTTTGATTCCATGAAAGTTTAATTTCATTGTAGAAAGAAAACACTTGGGTGATTAGGGGCAGGACTAAGCACCCATCCCCACACAAAACGAAACAATTCATCATGCAAAACAAAACAACAAAAAAAGCCTCTATAAAAATACAGTTTCCTGAAAGGTAAATTATAAAAGTATGCATTTACCCAATCATTTTAAATACCATAATTATACAGTCTGCTCATCAAAAGACTTTTAAGACTCATTAAAATCATAAAACAATCCTAATTAAATCCACATTTAAATTAAGTTTCTATAACTAACCTACATGGTACTTTAAATCAAACAAAAAAGTTGTATAAAAGATCCAATTAATTGTAAGTTTTTGTAAGAATTAAAGCCTAATTACTCGATGATTAAATTTCCCCCAAATGGAATCATCAATGGCTCTATTCAGAAGAATTAGCCTTCTGTACCCCAGATGCCATTGGAGTGCTACAGCCCTCCTTTGACACCAGCAAACCTATTCATCCGAAATCAGCATGACTGTGGAAACTTTACCTCCACCCCTACTGGGGATCCAAGTGGCCAGCCCAAACAAGGCTGCATATTTTATACAGATAAATGTCTCCCGATCTACAGAACTCCCTATCTGATGAAATGGATTTGTGTTCATCAGCAAATTTAAAAATCCATCTTCAGAGCAGGTTCTGGAAACAATGATCATTTCAAAGATTCCCACGTTGATGATGGCAAAAGATCCACAAGAAAAGAATGAGACTTGCCAGCTTACAGAGAAAGAGAACTGGGGCTTCTAAGGGGATAGTGCTAAAGCAGTTCCTTCTAACTCCATGCAACTCTTCTTTCTTACTTAGCTACTTGAAATGTTTTTCATTTTTATTAGCCCAACTTCCCACGGGAAAAAACATCAAAAAGCTCTACGACATCACTGCCTCTTGTGTTTTCTCCGAAACTAATTAACCCTATGAAGTTATTAGGGCAGCATTATTTTTTTCTATGACATCACACAAGGTGAAGGTCACTTCTATAATATTCTTGGCTTCATTCATGTGGTGCACAGCCTACAAAACATAATTTATTGTAATTTCCCCAGTGCCCTGATAGCCAAGTGATTAGTTATTATGGTACATAAAAAGTTCAGACATATCACATATTATTTATAGCGACTATTTATGATAATCTAATTTTCTTTTATGGTAAAATAAATTTACTATTTATGTTTTATAGATTGTTATTTTCTGGAAATGACTAAAGTATCTTTTTCATATGGATGCTTGCTCACTAAAAGGGATCCG
The DNA here is from genome assembly GCF_053883595.1 of Heterocephalus glaber. NCBI lineage: Eukaryota > Metazoa > Chordata > Mammalia > Rodentia > Bathyergidae > Heterocephalus > Heterocephalus glaber. Next base: position 19,869,807 of record NW_028258312.1, on the reverse strand, counting down.
GAAGCTGAAGCATCCAGGTGATTGGGATATGAGGTCAATTCTCTATCCTCTTAACAAGAACTTTTCCAGAACTATCCTTGTCTGTGCTAGTGGCAGATTGTTTGTGTGGTGACAAATGAAATCAGGCCGATGCTCCTGCCATCCACCCCACACATGCCAGTGAAGAAAAGCTGGTTGTGCTCAGACAGAGTTGTGTACGGGATCCAGTTAGCGTAAGCTTTACTTCACCTCAGGTGTAATCTTCCTGGCTCAAAAAAAACCCTGGGCATGCCTCGAAAACATGCTCGGACTTTTAAGATGTGGAATCTGCCTTCTCTGCTCATAGGGAAGGGCTTTTTACATATAATCCTTGAATTTGCAGAGCAAAATTCCATTTTCTTTCTTTTCTACCCCAAACCATATTATCATCACTTGTATTTTGGTTGAATTATGTTACATGAATAATAAATCCATTTGATTACATTAAAATGCTTTCTACTCTAAGAGTAGACTTGCTGCTGACTTGTAGGTTCCACATCAAGGCTAGGATTAGCACAGGCAATCATCACAGAAAAGAGTAGATCTCCAAAGGAAATACGAGCAGTCCTAGGTAGTGGGATAAAGGATGGTCAGCGATCTTGTGCCTGACTGGGCAGACAGACGTGAGGACAGGAAAGAGCTGATCTACCTTCAGGCCTCCTTGGAAGGCTTCTCTTTCTCTCCTATCAGGTGTGAAGTGGACAGCACCTATGATGCCTTGCAATCAGAATGCTACATTGATAGCAGATGGCTAATAGAGTTAAAAGACATCTTATTACAGTAACGGGCATATTTACATCAATAGCAGTACAATTCACACTAGCTAAATCTTGGAAGTGGCCTATATGTCCATCAGTAGATGAATGGATAAAGAAAACATGGTATTTATACACAATCGAGTACTACTTTGTTATAAAGGAAGACAAATTTGAGTCATTTGTAGGAAAATGGATGCATCTTGAGACCATAATATTAAGTGAAATAAACCAAACAGACAAGCTTAAATACCACATGGTTTCCCTTATATGGGAAACTCAAGGTATAAATAAGTTAAAGAGCAAAATAAAAGATAGATAATAGGAAATGGGAGATAGATGTTTTGCAAAAGGGAAGGGACCAAGAGATAGAGGGACTGGGAAGGGGAGGTAGGGACATAAAAATATTAAGATATGTACATGTAACAACTACCCATGATGACTACCCATTACATACTGCAAACATATACTAATAAAATTTAAAAATTTAAAAAAATAGTGGCTCTGACTCATGGAATACTTACTCAACACTTTGTATATATCCCACACCCCCAACCCAGTCCCCACACTGGGGATTGAAGCCATTGGACTGAACTATATCCTCAACATTTTTGTATTTTTTATTTTGAGTCAGGATCTCACTAAGTCGCCCAGATGGGGCTTGAGTTTGCAATCTTCCTGCCTCAGCCTTCCAGAAAGCTGGGATTATAGCTGTGTGCCACCACACACTTATGAAATAGTTGATATTTTTCACACTTTTATAGCTGAAGAAACTGAGGTCAAAAGGAATTAAATAATTTGTTCAAGGTTACGCAGCTAGTAAATGGCGGAGCTGAGACTTGAACTCAGGAATTTTGAATCTAATATCTATTTTCTTAGCCATTATGTACAATAGACTGTTCTTTTAAGTCTTTGGGTGTCTATTTAATAGCAAATACATTGCATTTAAAATGTGCCAAGCATCCATCTAAGAGCTTTATGTATATTCATGCCACTGGTTTTTGCAACAAAATAGTACATATGAGATATGTACTATTATCATTTCCATCTCCAGGCTAGAAAACAGAGGCGAAGAGAGGCTGAGTGATTTGTAAAGGCCACGAAGCTAGTAAATAGGAGATGCTGGATTTGAGTGAAAGTGGTTTAGTTCTGGAGTCTGCACTCTGTATCACCTCCTGTTTATTTTCCTCTTTTGCTTTTTAAGGATATGATCTGTCTTGACTGTTCTAATGGGGAGTTAAAGGAGAGTTTTTGTCTTGTTAGGCCTGTCACACTAATAAGCGTGTTATTTGGGTACATGGAGGCAAGAAAAGAGGAGCAGAATGCTGAACACCTGTCCAGGTCAACCCAATGGAAAGGTAGAACCAATGCCCAACGTCCCGCCCTTGACAAGGGTTCTTTTTCCAGGGTTCAGTTTTGATACCTTGGCTTCATTTTTTTAAGCTGGAGGCAGCTGCTTATAAAGATATCCCCCCCCCTCTCTCTCCCCCCCCCTCTCTCTCTCTCTCTCCCTCTCTCTCTCTCCCGCTCCCTCTGCTCCCCCGACATCTTTGCTGAAGAAAATTCTTCCATTGGCTTCCACACCACGATCCTAGAGTTTCCCCTAATACTCCTTTATTTTTCATTGAGCCTTTCTGCTTCCCTCCCTATAACTAATAGTATCCTCCCTAAATAAGGATAGTACTTGGCATGTGTCTTCTCTCTCTTATTGAGAGTTGTATGGGTTTAACTATTATCCTGAGTCTGATGAGTCCCAAACCTACAACCCCATCCATCCCTAGCTATGTGAGGTGTACTCAGCTGCCTTATTGTAACTTCAATTCTAGAAACCCAAGATGTAGTGAGTTCTCTGTCCCCACGCCAGCCCTGAGCCTTCTTCCTCTCTGTCAGAGGCAGCAGCAGGTGGCAAGGGGCTGAGTCTCACCTCCTCCTGCCCGGTCATCACTAACTTCTACCTCCTGGTTCTGTTCTTTCACCTATTAAGGTTTTTATCTTCCCACTCTCCTAACCTAACTCCTCCCTTAGTACATTTACACTAAGTTTTCTCTGATTACTTTAGGTCTTGAGGTCTTCTCAATTCCACATTCAATGCCTATACCACAAAAATATAGCATTTAATCACATCCATTTTGTAGTTTTTGCCAACTACTCTTCTAGGATCCATGTGAGCCTTAACTGAGTGTTACCAGCCAGCCATGTGGGTACTGTGCACACATCATTTCACCAAGTCTTCATGATTACTCTCTGTGGTTTTGTTATATTCTCCAGATTAGAGACAAGGCTTCCGAGATGAAGAGGGATGATGAGATTTATTCACAATCAAGGCAGAAAACCGGCAGATATTTACTCCTTTCTGACTACAAATTAAAAATCTTTTCACTCCTTGTGGTTATTGAGTCCAATATGTTTAAGCTCATTGTTCAATGTTCTAAATTTAATTTCTTTTCTCATGAAGGAATCTGGGTTATAATCTGAACCAAATGTGTACCTATCATCTGAAACCCTACCCCAAACAAGATAGGGCATAAATAAATGACTACATACATGTAGCACTTATGATTTTTACAGACCAATCCAATATAATGAATTCCAATATAGATTGTGAAATGATGTTTTCATATCATCAACATATAATGTAAAATATATATTATTGTAAATTTCTGAAAGTTATTTTTTTTTTTTGGTACCAGGTATCGAACTCGGGTCCTTGCACCTGTGCAGCAGGCTGTGAAACCACTGAGCTAAATCCCCAGCCTAAAAGTTAATTTTTTTGTTTGAAACATTTAAGAATCACCAATAGATGCACATCTTTGTATAATCACATGTAATATAACTTGTATAAAATTAATATTTAAAAGTCTAACTATTACTTATAGAACCAAGACAAATTTCATTACCACTTGGTATCATAATTCAGAGCTCCACTTCAAATTTTTCCTCCTTTAACAGTACATGGCTATGTCATGCCCTAGAGGTCTTGCTCATAGACAAATTAAATGATAGCAGTGACAGATGCCCTTAAAGCTGCTGAAAGTCTGCCATGCCGCACCCCCACCCCAGGTTCCCTGTCCATTTCTGCACTCTGCAACCAGACCGTCAGTGGTCAGCATGGGCATCTCTTTAGAAGGCCTGCCTCCTGGCTGCTGAAAACTACTTTGTCTCTCTGAGAAATGGTACTAAGAATGAAGGTTGTGGGATTAAGAATATCTCAGTTCCCTTACACCTTTGCTAGGTTAATTCTGAGGTGTGTTTGCATATTTCCCAAAGCTTCATTTGTCCATTGGGTAGCGGGCTTAATTATGCCCACCTCGCTAACTACCTTCTCTTCCCTATATTGACTCCACTGACAACATCTCTGCACTTCCTGTATAACCACATGAATTCAATCCTCATGTTGGGGTCTGTTTTGGGGGGAGAGCCAACCAAGTTAACAGTGAAAGTCACACCTAGTATTTAAATATTAAAATCAGTTCAGTCTTCTTTTGCCTACCGTTGTATTTTTGGTGATCCTTTCACTGCATTTCTGCTTTATTTTCTACTGTTGAAACTTCTGATGACGTTACCATTCTGTGGTTATGGGACAAGGCAAAAGGAAATAGGAAATAATCGGGGACAGAAGACAAATGTACAAATAAAATAGAACCCAACACTAGAACTCAAGACCATGAACCTAAAAACTAGACGGAGTTATACCTCTCATTCCATCATTTACCTTTACTTTTTCTAAAACAAAACAAGCCAAACCAACTTACAGAAAAAAAAATTTCCTATACCAGCACAACTATTATCTTCTATTCCCATTTCTCAGCTTTCTGCTTTCCCTTGTAGGAATTCCTCTTCTCCTTGATTTCTTCTCTCCTCCTCCAGTCCTCACATAAAGGGCACATGCTCCTTGCTCCTTAAAGCTGCTATTTCTTTAGAATGTGAACATATATATCAGGGCCTTAAGTGATTGATTTCTTCAAATTTTTAGAGAAAGTTCTTTTTATTAAACTATAGTAGCAACTGCACAAAAAATGTTTTGTGGAAGCAGAATATGTCTAATACAAAAATTAAGCTTTGGCTGAAGAGAAGGGAGCAGGTGCTTGAGGCTTTGAGGGTGACCCACAGATTCTGGGCTGATATAAGAACAGGAAGCAGCACCCTCTTGAAAGATGCTTTCCTTTAATAACAGGAAGTGCACCCTCAGGGACCACAACTTTACACTTGGCTTTCCCAGGAGTGGGCTAGCAGCTACATAGCTGTACAAAACCTAAATGGCACTATTAGATGCATCTTCTGCAACTGAAATATGAATGAAAGGAATATAGAAATGAAGACAATGGAGAGAAAGAAGAAAAAACTCACAAGGATAGTGTGGAGGATCAGATGCCCTGGCATGCTAGGCTACATTTAAGGACAACATAAAAGGAAGGATGCAAGTGGGGATGCTGTTTACATGTTCTGGACTTTAGGAATCAATATTATTGTGTCTAGGACATCAATCATACTAGCAGTGTGGCTAGGGAAGTGACTTTTGCCCAGGTCAGGGATACGGGTAGAGGTGAGAAGAACAGGCTTTTAAGATCTGCAGTGCTTTCTGTTTCTGGCTACACCAGGTAATTGATCAAAGTAGATGCTGGGAACAGGGGAGAGAAATGTGAGCTCCTGAATAGACTTGCAAATACTGCTGGAGTTGATGCCTTTTTTTAATATCCCAAATATACCCAGTGAGCCAGGGCTAATCTGGGAAAGGGTGTCGGCAGTATCAGCACTGTCAGTATCAGCACTACTAAGTTTTGATTTCATCTGAAGCTCTGATGCATGGCACTGCAGGTCCTGCTGGTTAATATAGAAAAAGTAACCCACGTGGCACATGCCCCAGTTGACTTGACTAGCTCATATGGTTCTGGAAATGCTAACCCCCGAGTAACAGGGTTTACTAGTACTGGTTTTCCTGTTACAGAGCCTTTGTTCTGAGATGCTGCCTTTCAGTTCAGAGCACCATGGGTGGAATTTTACTATTATTCCTAAGATATCAGTTCCATTGTCTGGTTGTCATAGAATTGTTCCCATATCTGTGCTCAGGCAGACAAAGGCCCTACTCTTGGTGACGGCATCCATGTGTGCACACAGAGAGACATGTAAAAGCCTAATTATTCCTAATGGGACTGCAGAAACTTAGAGGAGTAAAGCATTACCTGCCGTTTTCATGATCAACACTTGCAATAGAGCAGATAAATGCTTCAGTTTACAGAAATACCTAGACCTTTCTGAACCCTCCCTGTGATTAATTAGAAAGCCTGTCTAACAGATTTTTCTCTCAGGTGTAGTAACCTTGTAGCCCCTACCATTAAGAACTAATAAATAAATGCTTGGTTAAGCATAAACAGGGTGATAGGCAGTGAAAGAGTGATGATCTTGGTTTTTATGCAATATGCTCACTCTGTCATTTTACCTTGGAGGCCAAAATAATATACAAAACTAAAAGTTGTGAACATAACTACAGCAAGCAATTTGTTATTAGGCATTTAAAAAGTGTTAATAGTCCTCACTGTGAATGATCAGCTTTTTGATCATGTCATGATTAATTTCAAGAAACAAAATTTGTGATTTCAGGAAAACATTTCCAATTTGCAATTGAAGTGAAGATATCGGCTAGGTAAAGATGTCTAGCAGGTGTATAATCAGAAGTTTAAATTTTACTCTAAAAGAAAAAACCCCGAGAAAATAAAAAGTTAATCAGATCACAAAACAAGTCCTCACAATCAAACAGGAGGCTGCCCATTTAGCAAACACACATTTTGTACTATCTGACTTGTACGGGTACTGTAAATTACCCATTATACTAAATATAGCACCTCATCTCTTTCCCATATATTTTGTGATAATAAACCTAGGTAACTGCTGATTTCTCCTATCATCCTATCTTCTTAGAGAAACTTTGAGAAATAATATGTCAAGTTGGAAGTTCTGACAATTTTGAAATGATATCATAATCTTCAAAATTTCAGGTTCTATCATGAAAATCATAATAAAAAGTAAACTTAATCCCATCATAACTGTGCAAACAGAATCCCAAACATGACAATATATTTGAGGGGGAGGAATCAAACTTGGTGATTATAAACAAACATTTGGATAAAAAACTAAATCTGTGAACAACTGATTCAGTCTAAAGAAATCATTAGAGTAATAGCAAGTTATTTTCTAAAATCTAGGCCATAGATTGGAGCAGCGTGGCTTATGCAACTACAGCCTGTTTGTACTTCTTTGATAATCGCCAGTTCAGTCAAGGATTTTCTTTAAACCAAAATAGTGGTTTGAGACATAAATATCTTGGATGGACACATTACTCTTTTAGAAGTCAAATCTAAGCTAAATTAGCTTTCAAATACATTGTGTTATATCTCAAATAATTCTCAAAAATAAACTGTTACTTGGATAAGAGAGCTGTGAGTTGTATTTGAACGAGGAAGAAGAGTCACCAAAAAATTCAGTTTGATTCTTTGCAACTCTATCACATTCAAATGAACGCAAAAATCAAAGGCTATCAAGTTAAATTATAAACTATTTATGTAAAAATAGTTTAACTTCCTTTGTAATCTCCCCAAAGATTAATATTATTCTACTATGAGCATCCTACATAGGCTGATTGAATGTTTTTACATTTCTTTTAGTTTTCAGGAAGAAATAAAAAGGAAGAATCTCCGAAAGACAGTATCAGAAAGATGCCTCAGTTTTTTTAGGTACTTGAAATTATTCATTCATAAAACTATTTATATACCCTTTTTTATATATTCTTATTTATAGAGAGCAGTTAATCATCACTCAAAGTCCTACCATCTAGAAATAACTTCAGTATTTGTTCAACATCTTCCAGGCATCTATGTCCATACAAAAACAAAAAGATGTTAAGTATTTTTAAAAAGAAGATAATTTCATAAATTCTGGGTTTTGTAAGTATTTTTAAAAAGAAGATAATTTCATAAATTCTGGGTTTAATAATAAATAACAAATCAAATAAAAAATGCAGCTTTTGGAGATGGGAAAGGGACCTAAGGGTGGAGGGAGAGGGGAGAGTGTGGGAGACAAGGGGAAGTGAAAAAGATTAAAATGTGATATGTATATATACCAATTTCCCATGATGAACATATTCATTATGTATTATGAATGTATACTAATAAAAATGTTTTTAAAATTCAAGCAATTAAAGAATTAGAAAAGAAAAGTTTTCCCAAGAAGATTAAGTAAGAAAAAATTGTTGGGCTTCAGGGAAATGTCTTTATTATGTGTTGCTAGAATTCCTTAAAAATTCTTTCCAATAGAAGAAATGAAATACCGTGAGAGAGCGCTGAGTGGCTGAAGTCAGTCCCTAAAACAGCTTCTCTTGGGGCTGATTGCAAAGGATCTGCTAACACCCACATAGTTCCTCCTTTTCCCTCTCGGTTAATCCACCTTCAACAGTAGACATGAATGTGTGTGTGTATGTGTGTGTGTGTGTGTGTGTGCGTGCGCGCACGTGAATATTGATAACACCTCACCACGATTTCCATGATTAATCTTACATATTTGTACATACTATTTTAGTTTGATTTCTCTCTTGCTAATAATAATTATCACAGATGCTATAATCCCTAAGCTCTTGCCTGTTTGATAATGTCTTTATATTTTGGATCATATTTTCTTGCCCTCGGAACCCAGAAGCCTTGGATACGCTATTTTCTGGTGTTGTGTTACATCGAAAAAGTTTAAGCACATCTGATTTACCCCATTTTACATGACTTGCTTTCTCAGCTGAGATGTCCACATAATTTCATTTTTAAATATGAGAAATTACATTAATATAAGATAATCAACACGAAAATATATGCTAAGTTTTTCTCAGATACAAAGGGCCCTTGAAATCTAAAAAGCAAACATTTCTTTCTTCAGGAAAGTTGTCTTATATACTAGATTTTTCTGTTCTACTTATTGTGCTATTTTCTTGCAGGTAAGGTAAGCTTGTGATTGCTGGATCCGCTTTGTCTGTCGTATCTGTTTTCTTCTCTACAATACTTTTGCAATTTGGTTTGTGGAATTTATTTTCCCTGTCTTTATTTCTCAATTGTACCTTCCATGATTTTATTTTCAGGACCTGCATATTCTAATTTGTATTGCCTTTAGTGGGGTTTTCATGTCTGTCGTGAATTCCAGTTTCTCCTTCATTTGTAACCTGAGTCTTCCAGCTCGGTGTCATTTTCTATTCTTGCAGTGTGCCCCTTTGTTGGACTCTTGATTGCCCCCTAGAGGTCCTGCTGCCTGTCATTCCTCCAAGACTCTGGAGAATATTTTCCTGAACACTTCCGTTGTCTCTCTTCTCTGTGCCATTCCTCTTCACATGTATTCATCTGCCTTTGGATTATGCTCCATTCTCTTTTGGGTTTATGCATGTGCCAGAGTTGATTTCTTTCTGTTGATAGGGCAGGCAGGAATTCTTTCTAAAGGACAAGTTGGTTTTGTTTACTTGTGCTCTGTGTCTCCATCAAAGAAGCCTTCTTGAATGTTTGCTCCTATAATTTTCTTTAAAGAATTCTTGAGATTCTTGTATCATGAAATCCGTAAGGTCTATGTTAAGAACCTTTAGTTCAGTGCCCAAATATTTCTCACACATTAAAGGTTTCCTGAAACTCATACCATGGTATCTTTTCCTCTCTTTCTGTTTCTCAGGGCTTATCTATCACACTACTCTTATTCTTTGCTATAAAGTCTCATCACTCTGTAGCAACTCTTATGGACTAAGCTTTCCTCCTTGCATCCTCATGTCATATGCAATGTTTAAGAAAATAGTTTTAGGGATTATACATTCTGGAGTGGAGGAATCAGCTGAGGATCAAATCAGTTCTATTGAAAAATACCACATGATTTTTTTTGGTTGGAAAAGTGGAGAGCATATTTCAAAAACAGTATCATTTTTTGGTTATTTACTTTGAAATGATACTGTGTTGTTCTATCAGGGAGTATTATTATTATTTTTTTTACCCTGCAATTAAAAAATTGAGCGAGTGATGGGATTTTACTCTAATTAGGTTTTACTTATACCTAGGTGCTCCCTAGGCACTCATTACCAAGAACTCTAATACAAGTTAAAATGCAATATCATACTCTGTTCTAATATAAATATCAACAGTGTCAAAGCAAAGCAACTGCAATGACTACTGAACTGTGACAGAAACATTTGTAAAATGTGTAGTCCCAGAAAGCAGTTCTCACACCAGTCCTAAACAACCTGTGGTATGAGAGAGACAAGTTTACATACCGCCTTATTTTTCAAAGGCTACAATCCCAAACCTTCAAAACTTTTCACACATCCCTACCTTGGTTCTAGCCTAACCAAATTATCTCTGGCACTCAACTAAAGTGGAAGGCATCTCAGTTCCAGCTCCTCAACACTGATTGTACCTGAAGACTGAGACAGATAACAAGTTATTCTTCTGACTAGATCAGGTTTGACTCAAATTTGCTTGAATTATTACATTTTTAAGTATACTGCAAATATTCTTTCTTTTGTTTGTTTCATGTCTAAACACACTGCAATATTACGTGTAAAATGGGGATTTTAAAACAATTATGACATGGATTGGGGAGAAGGTACTGGGGATAGAACTCAGGTCCTTGCACTTGCGCATCAGGCGGCAAAACCACTGAGCTAAATCCCCAGCCCCAGAAATACAACTTTTAAGAAGGATAAAATTGATAGCATTTGTCCATTTCTTTTTGTAATCTTTCTTGTACTTCCAGAATATATGAGGACTGAAGGTAAAATACTTCTTTGCCTTAAAATAAAGCCAGACTTCCATCTGAGGTCATGAAAAAATCAAACTATGGCTTGCAGGCTTTTGTGTATATTATGACCTGTGGTATTAGTCTTAAATGAGACACAATCATAGCCTTTAGTTAAATCATTAAAAGCTATCCAATATTTTCAGAGATTTAGTTGCTTGTTTTTCCTTTATCATGGATGACTAACAGTTACAAAATAAATAATAGTTATAAAATAAATAGTTACAAAATAAATGTAAATAGTTACAAAGTAAATGATAAATAAAATAGTTACTAAATAAATAAATAAAATAGTTACAAAATAGTAGTAGATTGCAATGTACTTCATTTTTTCCCAGCATAATTAATTCATTTCACATATCTGTTTCAGTAATGGACTTCAGATACTAACAATTATTCTTTCAGGGAAAATATCACTAAGGCTAATTTAGAAAATATAGGGCAGAACATTGCACGGACAAACTACAAATAAATAAAATAGAAAAATAAAATAATAGACCACATATATTTTCATTTGCACGGAGGCAGATTTTAGGATTCTAATGAGAGTTCTAAGCTTAGGAGCCGGGGATTTAGCTCAGTGATTTTGCTGCCTGCTGCACAAGCGCAGGGACCCGGGTTCCATCCCCGGTACCAAAAAAAAGAAAAAAAAAAAGGATTCTAAGCTTGGGAGAACACTTGCCTTTATGAATGGGTTACAAGTACAAAACTTTGGTTTGAAAGAACTAATACCTATTCTATTATTCAGTAATTCAAATTCTATAAAGACTGTGCAGCTAGGCAAGGCAATGAGTCAGGTGCAATGAGGTATTAGCAGGCATATAGGACATGAGCATCCAAGAGGGACTCACCACTAACTAGAAGATCAAGCATGCATACAGGTAACTGCAAAGAAAAGCAAGGCTGCAAAGCCACGAAAAGTACAAAGCAGAGCATAGCACAGACGCCAGAAAGTTTACATCCAGCTTGAGTTGCAGAGAAGGTTTCATGTAGGAGTGAGCATCTCAGAGGATGGGAAGAAGAGGGCCTGGGTTGGGAGGCATTTGAGATGAAGGGCACAGCATGATCAAAGGCATGGAACTGTGAATGTATTAGAGTGTCTGTGAACTAATGGAGCACAGCTCGTCCAAGAGGGAGACATGTTAGACAGTACTGTTCAAACTTGAAGATGGACTGGGGCTATTTCCTCTAGGGAAAAAAATAGCCTGCAAGTTTCACCATACATTTAGGATCATTCTGAGGACCCTGTTAAAACTTGAGTTCCCAGCCCCAGCCCAGAGATTTGTTCACTGTAGACGTGATGTGCATCTGTGTTTCCAATGAATACCCTTGCCAATAGACCACCCTTTGATGAGCGCCCAAGTGGGGACTGGAAAAAAATTCTTTAGCATCTAGACTGCATATTTTTTATGTAATAGAAACTTCACACATTTTGCTCAGTGAAAATTTGGCTAGTTTCAGAAACTCGGACTGTTTGGATTTGTTGATGGCATTAAATGCTTTTTATGACATGAAAACAGATAATGAGCCTTCAAAAGAAAACCATACTGATAAAATTTAATCACATGAACAAACATACACACTAACACACACATAAACAGTTCACATTGCCAGATTCTAGAAATCTCCAATCTACCAAAAACAGTATTCAGAAAATGAGATGTACAAGCCCAAGAATTCTGCAGGGTTTGAAGTAGCTATATTGAGAGGCAGCTGAAAGACATCAAATGCTCTGCACATCAGTGGGTCTGGGTAGAAGGGAAATTTAAATAAGAGATGAACTATGCGGTGGGGTGGTTAGGACTTATTTTTAATCTGACCTGTCCGTGTTGAGCTAAAAAAGGGTGTGCACATGCTTAAATAGTCATGCAGCTTTCACTAATTAACATGTGTAAAAATCTTAGAAAGCATTTTTAGCAGCGGTAATGCCCCTCTTTACCCCTTTATAATTCATTTTTCTTCTAAGCCTTTCTAATGGTGGCTAGAATCCTGCAGTAGGAATCACATTCTTGATTTTTTTTGACAGCATTGCCACATTTTCCTCCTTTTGGTGTTTCTTAATTTCAGACTCCGCATTTTGACAGCTCAACTCTGTTGATTAATGCCTCCTAGGAACCCCTATATGGCCTGCCTGTTAGCGATCTAATTTTGTGCTGGAATGCCTGGGCTGGTATGTTGAACCGATTCACCACCCAGGTGGCTACATTTGGACTAAATGAGCTGTGAAGGGTTTCATCTTTGCCCATCACAGTCTTCCTTAGCACAGCCCCACAGTATGCAGCCACTGCTTCGGCATGATTTGTCACAACCCATCAATAGAAAATAAATTATTGCCATTCTCACTTGTCAATGGGCTTGTCTTCACTTCAGCTGGCCTAATGATTGGAAGCTCAAAGGGAACATTTCCCATCGTTGTGGAGCATGATTATGACCAAACACACTGCTCCCCTAAGCATCTTGGCCAGTAAAAACATGTAGGGAAAGCAAATTAATTGGCTGTTTTGCGCCAGTGATTAGAACATTACACTTGAAGTCTGCAGAAACTGATATTAGGCAAGCAAGATTAGGTCGGTTCTGACTTTTATTTGCTTAGTGCAACATGATTAGCAACTGCTTCATTCAAGGTTAGTGCACTTGCTGCTGCAGAAGAAATCTTCATAACATAATGATGCTGCATAGCTTTAAGCTGATAAGCATGTTCCAGGCAAAAATCAAAAATCTCTTTGGGAAGGAAGCAAATGAGGAGATGTAACGGGGAACTCATCAAATGGCCTCAGAATCATTCTTATGTCTGGCACTTTTGAAAATTATATGCCTAGGAAACCTGCTCTGCAAGCTATATTTGCAGAATGTAGAGGTGCCAATTGTGTCTATTCATGAGACCAAGAATAAAAAGACCCAAGGAGCAACAATAAGTAGAAGGTGACACCTTTCAATGAACTAACAAAAAGTGAACTTGCTTTAAAAGCAGTAGAGTATTCTTTCCTCTTTTCTTTTTTTCCTTTTTTACAAAGCACATCTAGAGCAAGAAGAGCAATAGATACAATGGCAGGGCATTGAGTCAGACCTCATAATTAAATTCAGAGATGCATTAGATCAAAGAGGAAACAGTATTTAAAAATTAAGTCTAAGGTGTGGATTTGAGCTTCCCTGTTAATAGCTTTGCCTGGAATATATGACACGATACTTTATCTAACTGGATAATAAACAAAGATGCAGGCCACAAATAAAAGAAAGCCTGATACTTATCATTATTTTAGATATGATGTGTTTTGGCTATCTGTCCAAAAATAAACCATTTTATTATTGCTCTATCTTGGCTAGTACCACCCAGGAATAAGAGAGGAAAGAATACTGTCAAGAAAGATAAAAATCTGAGTTCCTGCCTTCCATTCTCTCTAGCCTTCTTTGTCGTTTATTTTCCATTTCATTTTCTGTCCTTTGGCCCGGAGCTTTTCCAGAATGGAACTAAACTTCAAATAATGTACAGCTTAGAAATATTATTAGTGCAGTTTCAATGTTCATTTAATATGGCTCAGGTTTTGCTTCAGCCACCGAAAGTGACATCTGTATTTAAAAACACTTAAAAATACCTCTTCTTGGTACCACAGACTCATGTGCATGGAAATTCCTCCATTATCTTTGACATTTTAGTTGACTAAACCCTTCATAGTTTCCTTTCTCTTTCATTCCCTTTTACTAGCATGAATTACAGTCTTCTGGTGTTTGAAAGCATAACATTCTTAGGTTCCCAAGTCACCTCTTTGACTTCTGAATGAAATTCTCAGGTCATCATGGCCAACACCTTCTTTAGCATAGTTAGTGGTCCTTGTTCTAGGAAGCCTTGCCTACTCATCCTTATTTCTCTCCATCCTGTGCTCTATTTCCAGCTTCTTCTATTAAAGCACACTAGATCTAGTACTTTCCCTTCTATCTCAATTCTTTTCTTTGACTATAAAGTAAAATATTTTTAACATTTTATCTACTATCTGAATTCTACCTGAAATTCACTTTTCTTTCATTGTCTTTGCACTTTTTTCCCTTTTGTTTCTAGTTTGCAAACACTGTTCGGTACTGGATGTAACCTGCTCATACTTGATACAAGTGCTGGATTATATTTCCATACAAGGCATATGCCCACCTACATTCTGAGATGTGACTAGATGTCTTATGCACACATAAACAATAACAATTGGTTTTCTTTTGAAATTATGCACTTCTATATCTGAAAAAACACTGGGAAGTTAGGTGAGAGATTACCCAGTATATAAATCAACACACAGTGTTACTTTGCATTAACATATAGATGGCATATGCTAGACAACAGCTGCCTTAACCTATGCCCCACATTTAATGATTGTTAATACTAAAAATATTCTGTATGATTTCAGTGTACATTTGTGATACTTCATAATTGTTAGGTATTATAAGACACATTTGTCCCCCTGGATTTATGCCTGAAAGAAAAGCTTTAAACACAAAATAATCAAGTGTTTCTCAAAATTTTCCCAAATAAGCAAAAACTTCTTCAAAGTGAAATGAAAACCCTTATCTCATGAGCTCCTGTTTATATACTGTCCATAATTAGAATTATGACCATTAGAATTAATGTCCATAATTAGAATTATGACACTATTATGGGAAATAGTGTCTTTAAAAACAACTATATTGAGGCTGTACAATACACATGTCTACATTTAACAGATACCTTTATTAAGAAAAGTGAAGAGCCTGAGGTTGTACTTGGACTGAAAGCAAATGAGTTGGCCTACCAGTCTCAAACACTGGCAGAAGACATGAACTCAGGACAGAAGCAAAGACCTTAACTACTATGGGTGCTGTGGGTGGCATGAGCTTCAAGTTCACGTTCCTTACCCTCCCCCCAGCATAGGAAGATGCACATGCAGTGGGTTTGTGTCACAGCTGAGGAACTTCAAATGTTGGAAATCCAACACAGTGGGGTACTTGCTACTGCAGAAGTACAGGAGTTAGGAGTTGGTCAGGAAGGCAAAAAAGGCACTGATGGCATCACTCGAGGTTAGAAAGGTCATTGTTCTTCCCAGGGAGCTTGTCTTCAATGAAGCCATGATCTCTATTATCCTACATAGAGAAACAAGTTTGTTTTCTATCCCGCGGTATCTTACAAGACTGTTTCCTATGCAAATATCCCTGAAAAGATAGTCTTGGACAAAGGTTGTCACAAGATATGTAAAAATACAATGGAGAATTGCTACCTCAATAAAATTTTAAATAATGTCAATAACATAATAATGATATTATTTAGAGTACTTCTAAGACCGAAGGTATTGTATAAAATTCACTACGTGCATTATCTCATTTAATTGTATAAATAGCTCTATGAAGCCGGTACTAAGATCCTCACTTCATAGATAAGCAAATTGAGGCTGCCTAAGATAAAGTAACTAGACCAAAGATGACTGACTCCAATCCACATTTGTTGATTCTTGGATATTTCACAAGTTCTCTCCCTCAAAAAAGACTTCTTCTCTGGTGTTGCATTGGTCAGCTTTCCCATTGCTGGGGTACAATGCCCGACACCCATAACTTAGAGGAGGAGAGATTTAATGTGGGCCCTTGTTTTAGGAGGTTCAGCAGGACCATGTTGGCAGAGGGGAGGGGCTGAGGAGTCTGCTCACCTCGTGGCAGCAGAGCACAGGAACAGCTCAAGGGGAGAAGTGGCAAGGGACCAGACACAGTACCCAGGGTCACAGTACCCACGGTACCCAACCTCCATGAGCCACCCAGACCCACACGGAAGTGTGCTTCACTAATCCCCAGGGCAGCTCCCAAGCCAATCACACGGACAACCTCGTCTAACAGTCACAGGTGTTTTCTACCTCCGTAAGCGATATTATTCAAGCAGTGGCCACCTTTCCTTTCTCTTTGGTCTGATAAACTACCAAGTCCTGCTGATGGTATTTACTGAATAGCTCTGGCATTAATTCCTGCTCCTGCTAATGTAATTTAGTCCATCACTATCTCTGTCTAGAATTGCTTCCAAATAGGTATCCAGTCTCTGATCACTACCACCCCTCTACATCCCATCTCTGCATCTCAGAACCAACTCTCTAAAAGCAAATCTGGCCAAGTCACTTCCCTATCTAGACCTTGCCTGTTGGTGCCCGTGATCCTCAGGATTAATTTTACATTCTTTGAGCAGCATACAGAAGCCTTTATGATAGAACCCAGAGCATATCTTACTTCCGGCATAACCCTCTGGCTGCCTTTCTGTCACAGGCAGCACTGTTCACATCAATAAAAGTACAGTGTTCTTTATCACCTCAGTGATGCTGTTTTCTGGATTGGGATATTACTCCCTTTTTCGCCTTCATTGCTGTGCCTTTTCCCTCCACTTGTGCCTGGCTAACTCTTCTCATTTCTATATTAAAATGCCATTCCTGCTGTCCAGCCTTTGCTATTGCTGGTAACCTTGGTTGAGTGTGCTTCCTGTGTTTCAGGGGGTGCCTGTATGGAACATGTTGGCCTATGCCATTTTACCTGTCTGTGGATACTACTTCAAGCTCCAGGATAATTGAAGTGGTGATGTGTTTACCATCCGCTGCCAAGTGCTGAAGTACCTAGACTATACTATACCTTCAAAGTCTTTAAACAGATAAATGGGTATATGCATAAATACATAAAACAATGTCTCCTATAATTTTCTCCTGCCATTTCAACTAATGTGATACATGGAAAAGATAATTTCTATGAAGGTTTTATCTTTCCTTTCACTTATCAAGTAATTGAGGAATTATTTATTTGGAAGGAAATAGAAATAAAACCTTTGAAAGGAAAGATAACCAAAGACTCATTACTGAGGCCCACTATGATATCAGAGAAGTTGCTTTTCATTTTGTCCTTGGCTCACTTTAGAATCTTTTCTTAATGTCAGCATCATGCTCCCATTCCCTTAATCAGATATCTGGAGACTTCCTGCTGCATTTGATTGCGCCAAGCATTTCATTCTAGTGACCTTGGGACTTGCTCTCTCTGAGCAATTCCCCTGGTCCTGGACATCTTTACTCTAGCCTTAATTAAATCTTAATTTTTCCTGCTCTCCTCTGCAAACAGAACCTTGGCTGATGTCTTGATTGCTCCAACTGACTTAGAGAATTATCGTAGCTTTCTAGGAGTTAACATCCCTCAGTTCTGTTGAAAGATACTAGTATGTACTTAAGTATTTGTGACAAGCTACTAACTTTTTAGGACAGCCTTCAAATCAAGCTCTGTTTCTTTCTGAGAAAGAGAGAGAGAGAGAGAGAGAGAGAGAGAGATTTCGCTATGTTTATATGAGAGACTAGCTTGAGATTTTATGGGAGTCCAGATGGGAAGACTGGGGCCTAAGTGGCCTCCTGGATGACTACTGAGGAGAAAGAGGCTGCACAAGGGTGCTAACACGCTGCAGGGAAAAGTAAAAACACCTGAGGTTAAGGTGTTTACCGGAGAAGTACCCTGGAGGGTGGGAGACAGAGGAATCCTGTGTCTGAGTGAATAATACCAAAGTGGACCAGTCATTTGGGGTTCTATGTTGAAGGGAGACATGAGTCTCCTGGCCTACCAGATTTTAGCTTCTTCTGTGCCTCTTTATTTTTCATCTTTGTCACCCCTTGGGCAGGTTTGAGCTCAGCTTGTAGGCTGGTTCCTACAAGTTTTGACAAAGAAAGGCCCTTGAAACATTTTGGATCATATTCATGAAATGCAACATTTGATCAAGAGGAGTATAACTTAAATCAAAATGGTAAAGTGACATTAACCTGCTTCCATATTTTCATTCACTAATGAAATACAACAGCCAAATAATTTTAAAAACCAAGAGAATAGAAATGAAAGCTTGGGCTGGGATTTAGCTCAGTGGTTCTGGCGCCTGCCTCACAAGAACAAGGTCCTGAGTTCGATCCCTGGTACCAAAAAAAAAAAAAAGAAAGAAATGAAAGCTTAAGTGGGGTAACTTCCCAAATTGCCAGATAGCACTAGATGACAAGTGTTCAGGAAATCAGAAAGCAAGATATAATGACAAGGAAGGAAATGGAAAAGAATGATGGAAAGTGGCAACCAGGAAGAGATAAGGTTAGAGTAGGAAAGATGTCTGATTTTATCACCAAAGAAGGACAGAAGCAAAAGAAGGCAGTAAGAAAAGTGGACCAAGTGTGCATGAAGCAGCAATATTCATCTGGCAGGTAGATTTCACATAAGCCTATGGAGAGGCCAATGCAGGCAGCCTAACAGGACACAGGAAAGGCCAGTGGTTTGAGGATGAAGAAAAGGGACTCTGAAGGTGGCATAGAACAAAGAAGATTCGGTGCTTGGAATGGACCTATCATCTTCATGTGCTCAGTAAGCTCACTACTGAGCTACATCCCAAATGTTTTGTCTAATAAGTTATTTCAATAAAAAAAAAAGAACAAAGGAGATTTGGCTAAAATATGATCCTCAAGGTTGAGTGTGCAGGTAGAGAAGAGTCAAGTATTTATAAAAATTGATAAAGTGAAAAATTGACAATATAGAGATCCAATTTTGTTTAAAACTAAATTTGAGATAAATATAGATTCAGGAATTAAAGTCCATTTTTATTATTGTAACCTTATTTGCCTAAGTAGCATACTTGATTTCCTCTCTCTATCTCTCTCTTTCCCCTTGCCCTGATTAATCTTCTTAAAATCCATTTACTTTTGCCATCCTAGTTACTGCTTCTTAGTTTTTTATGGGTCTCTGCCTCTTCTCCTGTTACTTTATTTTTAGACTCCTTTTCTTCTTTCAAAAGCTTTTTGAAAACAGTGGGCTGAATGCATCTCCTTGTGGCCATAATAATCTATTTGGTTCCAGTTTAGTTCTCGTCCAACTTGACCTTTCTGTGATTTGAACCGATGAAAGCTCCTTCTCACTGAGCCCTTGCTTCCCTGCCCTTTCTCCCCTGGTTGTCCTCTACTCTGTCTGATAAATCCCATCAGCATTGCCAGCGTTCCTCCTTAGTCCTTATCTCAGGGCTCTATAAACCCTTCCTTGGCCATCTTGTCATGTCCCATCACGTAAACCCCTTGGCATCCCTGAGGACTCCTTGTCCTCGACCTCCTAGCTAAGCTCTAGATCCATATTTGCAACCGTGGACACTCTCATCAAGATGAACTCCTGGTACTTAGATTCAGTGTCCAAAGTATCTCACTGCCCATGTGGGTGTATCTGGGGAAGACAAGTCGGCTCATGCTATCTGAAAGAGGCTCTGCTAAGCCAAACTTACCTGAGCTCAATTCTCTCAGCTGAGATTTACAGATCAGCTGGTTCATTTGTCCCTAAGCACATAGGGGTTTCTTTTACTGCAAGGAGTAGAGAGCAGGCTAAGTAAAAGCAATGTTTGAGGAAGACCCCTGGGGAAGGGAATTGAGGGGATTTAGGCTGAAATCTGAAAATAGATCCTTAGAGTCTATGGGGTGATGAGGGTGTGGTAGCAGTGGAAATAGAAAACACTTGTTAAAGACATGCCAAGAAAAATAGTGGAGGTTGGTCTCACTCAGCTGGAGTGGAGTTATAATTAGCTGTTGCCATTTTGGTTTTCTCACATGACTTTTAACATTGGTCAAGAGGAATAGAGTGACTCAGGAGAAACTATTGTTTATAACTTTACTGAGAGCTGAAAGGAAAAGTTACAGCGATGCTGTTTAAGAAGTATTATAAATTAATGAGTGACACTTGGCCCTAGATGAGGAGAACCAATTTTACTGTGCAAACTTCAGCATTCTCTGGATACTCTAATTGTATTTCTCTAATTGCTTGATGTTGTAATAATGCGTCTCCCACTCTAATTTTCATAATAACAGCCATAGATGAGAAAACATACCTTCAATTTTCCCCAATTGTAATTGATTTTTTTAAAAGCAAGATTTCTGAGAAACAAAACATACTGAGATGAAAATATGTAGCCATACTAGCTCTAAATCTAGAATGTATATAGTTTTTATTTTTCTAGCAACATCCAAGTATTGCTTTTCATGAGACTCAGATTATTGCACATTTTTTTTCTATAAAAACAAATGCCAACTTTACAGCATTATTGAGAATAATGCTCCCACTTGCAGGCAAGGACTGAAACTGCTAAAGGGGCATAAACATTTTTAAATTCATGTTTTAAAGAGGCTTTGTGAGGACTTTCCACCTTTGGGGCTTTTCTTTAATTCAAGAAAATACTGTTTTCCGAATGTAACTTACAATTTTGTGTTGTTGTTTAAATGAGTTGTTTAAATTTTTCTTAAAAAAAATACAAAAACCAGAGGAATAGAGTAAATAATTTGAGGTAATAGGGGACAGAAGACAGCGCCTTCTTGGTGTAAGGAGACCCCAGGCCAGACCTGCCAGCTCCCTCTTACACTAGAGGGTTTGGTCTGTTTCAAGCAGATCAACATCAACACCCGTGAGTCTCTATCTGGGGGAAGAGAGCAATTTCTCTCCATCTCCTCACTTTCCATACATAGAAAAGATTCACCAGAATAATTTTTGAGACTTTTTCTATGTGAGAGAATTAGGCTAGACAGACCCCAAAGGAGCAGGATTAGCTTGCTGGTTTCTGTACACGTTTCTAGTTCTCTATTA
The DNA here is from genome assembly GCF_053883595.1 of Heterocephalus glaber. NCBI lineage: Eukaryota > Metazoa > Chordata > Mammalia > Rodentia > Bathyergidae > Heterocephalus > Heterocephalus glaber. Next base: position 19,848,631 of record NW_028258312.1, on the reverse strand, counting down.
TTGCCTTTTACTTGGTGATAGTTTAGGAGAACTGAAAAGGACAGAAACAGATTAAATTAAAATCCATATTTTAATCCTCCCGTTGCCAAATTTCCATGAATCAATGTTAATTAAATAACTTGAATCAGCTCTCATTTACACATTTACTCCTTAATTATTGTGATTATCTTCACTTTAAAATTCTGCATCAACTGGAAATGAGTCCCATAAAACAAAAAATATTATGACAGATCCATGTTGACATAAGAGGAAAATATGAACATTTCAAAGGACTTTTTTCCTCTCTTTTACTATATATACCCATAGGAGTTGAGTATTGAGGCAATTTTTCAAACATTTCAGAGCTCAAATATCTCAGCAACTGAAGGAAACATTTCAAACTTAAATTATTCACATGTTTTAATTTTATATTTTATTTATTGATTATAGATACCAAATGACCTTATATGTCATTTTTATTATCTTAGAAATGACATAATAGCATAAGGAAAGAACTTAGCAAAGAGAATAAAAGGCTTTGCTCTTACAAAGTGGTATTCGACTTCACATATTTTGCTTCCATATTTTGTAGCTGAGAATAGTTCTCCAATCAGGAGCTATGAAAACTGAAGTTCCACAGTAACCCACAGATGCCACAACGCTGAGGAGTGAATGAGACCCTAATGTCACTTGACTTATCGACACACCCAGGATCCTTATGGGCAACACTACTGGCTACTTAATAGCAGATGTAGTCATACATACCCATAATGCACATAGGCCTGTATTTCATTTACTTGTTTATTTATACTTCCTTATTCACTCATTCATTTATATTTGTAGGCAGGGTCTCAGTGTAGTCCAGGCCAGGCTTGAACTCACTATGCAGCCTAAGCTGGCTTTGAACTCATGATCTTCCTGCCTCAGCCTTTCCAGTGCTGGGACTACAGGTATGTTCCACCTAAGGAAGTTGTATGAATATACTCAAATTGACTTATAAGGCAAAAGATTTTCCTATTAAAACAAGAAGGTGGGAATGGTACAAACTTTTGCTGTTGGAGAGTCTTACAACACTTGAATATATATATATATATATATATATATATATATATATATATATATGTATATTTCACTTGTTCAATAATGTACAATCATGAAGCTCTCTGAGTTAAGGTAAATAAAATTCAGACAATGTTTGGTTATAAAATCATCACATGGTAAAATAACAATAAGATGCTTAATGTAAACAAGTAGGTTTTCTGGAAATGGAACACTATTGGTAACTTCAAAGTAGAAATAAAAGGTGTGGGCCCAACAAGGGAAACCCACTTCAGTACCACATCAAAAATCAAACAAAAAACAAAAGTATTGAAACAGTAATGACACTCCTTAGAAACAACTTGGATGAATACTTCTGGAATCCTGATCTATTTATAGTTTCCCAATTGAAATGTAGTTTTCACACCTTTTGGTTTTGTTCATGATTTTCACTTTGTGCTTTGAACACCTTTGCTTCTGTCTTTCACCTACTTCCTGCTTGTCCATCTAGAGTGCATTCATAGCAGTCCGCTTTGGGAAAGTCTAGACTGGCCCCACAGGCTGACTTAGGGACATCCAACAGCATTCCGAGTGTATCTTCATAACCAAAAGACTTGAAAGCATGTGCCCCACTGTAACTGATCTGAGGGCAAAGACTGTGTACCTTTTCATCTCTTATTTCCCTGATTTGGCAGAGTGTTTTTCACTCAGCGCACATTCAATGAATGACTGTTGAACTAAGCCAATCTGCAGAAGCAAACATTCCAGAAGAGGTCTGTTGCCAATGTCCCATAGAGTTAATCCCCTACTATAATTACATTGGAGTGTTCAACCATGAATTTACTCATGGGTCCTGCTTGCATGCCCTAATTTATGCTTCTTTCTCCCCATTGCTTCCTTCTTTCCAACGTCACCTACTAAAATCCTGTCTATGCTTCAAAACCATATCAAATTACTTGTTCTCATCAAACTTCCTTATTATCCAAGTGGATATTATTCATCTGTCCTTAACTGATACGTTTGTTTTGTTCTTATGACATTTGGCTTATTTGGCTTTTGGGTCTTGACATTTATACACATATTATATCCATCTTTATGTTTTTACACTGGCTATCCTATTACTAAGCTTATACATACGAAGTATTCCATGAACAGTTCACTAATTGAATGTAATTAACCTAAAGCAAAACAACTTTTAATGTGTAATGATATATCTGAAATAGGTTATAAAATATGTTGACTAGATTATGCTCTACAAAGTTTTGTTTAAAAAGTATGAGCTATATAAATATATCTGAATTTCAGCAAGTTGAAATACTACATATCATATATGAGAAAACTAACATCCTATGAATTTTAATTTAGATATCATTAATTAAAATTTTTTAATAAATCATTTGATCTGGTTCTCTTACGTGTATGTGGTAAGTCAATTTAAGAGGATGACTGTCACTAATGATCTGCAGCCTATTTTAATATGGGAATGAATACTCAATATTAATCCATTTGAAACATTGAAGCAGGATTGGAAACATGTATACATTGAGATGACCTACACTTTTGACTCTTCAGTAACTACTAACTCATTTTTATTTTTTCTATGCCCCTGAAAATTTTATGTATTGCAAACATGAACAAATAAAATAAAAGGAAGGGAATCAAGAGTTGGATGGAGGTGGGAGAAAAGAAGGAGACGTTTGTGCATGAAAAAGAATGAAAATGTGTTATGTACATGAACCAGCTCCCCCAAGGAATGGAAAGAGTATGTAGTACAAACATGTATGAATAAAGAGAAAATGTTTTGCTAATTTTATAATAAAAATTCAAGCCCAGTTATTAGAATTCTTCTTCGTTTTCTCTTTCCTAAGAGTAACAAGTGTTGAGTCTCAATTCTATCACGAGAGGATGTTGGAAATGCTTCTTCCTCCACAGAGTACCAGGTATGACAATTCTTGGTGGCCCCAGTGGTGAAGCCTGTCAAGATTCCAGAACGAGTTCAGAATTGGGAGGTCACAATTCAGAGTTTGGCATTTAAACTCTTCCAGGAATCACTACTTGAGAATCCTTTCTTTTCCAATCCAGAATACTATTAGAAATTGTAAGTAAATGGGACATTTTTTTTTGGTCTCCTTAGAGATGAATACAAGTTCCATCAAACTAGATTTCTAAGAATAACTTCTGTGAAATCGGACATGGATATGAGCATTGAGGCTCTTAGCTAGGTCTGAGGTCCAAGGCCCTCAGCCAAGGCAAATGCAAGATACGTCCTCCTGGGCCATTGTCCCCACAGGAACCTGCTCCAACAGGTCAGAATGAGGGATCAGTTTGAAAATTAGGAGGAATACTTGGTAGACAAGGAGAGGGGGAATCTCTGCAGGCTCTGCCCATTTTCTAGTCAGGATCCAGTCTGTCACCAAGAGACTTGAGTGTAATTCCTTGGCTGAGTGAACTTTCAAGATTTCAAGGTTATGGAAAATCAAATTAAGACAATTAGCCATCCAAATCCCCTCCTCCTTTTTTTGAGGTCCCATTACCAAGGAACAAATACATGGGCTTTTGTCCTTAACCTCCTCCCCAAGGTTCCTTGTCTTTTTTGGTGAAATTCACTTTCACTGCACAGCAAGAACCAGTGTAAGGGTTGGATCCATATGTGGATGCATGCTCCTCACTAGTTACTATGTAAGCCTCCTTTTTTTTTTTTTTTTTTTTTTTTTTTGGTACTGGGGATCGAACTCGGGTCCTTGTGCCTGCACAGCAGGCGGCAAAACCACTGAGCCCAATCCCCGGCCCAAGCCTCCTTTTTTTTTGGTACCGGGCATTGAACTCAGGACCTTGCACCTGCAAGGCAGGCATGATCCCACTGAGGTAAATCCCCAGACCTCCATTTTTCTTGCCTACACCTTTGCCTTCTAGTTCTAGGCAAAACTGTAAAGCATGTAGCTTTATTTTATGATCTCACTTCATTGCTTCCATTTAGTAATCTCCTTTCCTTTTTCTCTAAAGGCACAGGACTCCCTGTAATAAGACATCTTAGGGTCAAAGGGAACCTTGGAAATCACCTATTATGTCCTAGACAGATTCTGTACAAATCTGCTGATTCCACACTGAAAAGCTAATTGTTTTAGCTAACCAGGCCCAAGAACCCATGCCAATAGCCTGTGGAAGTCGAGGATGTCCGGGGGTTCCTCTCTCCTTTCCCAGGCAACTAACATACATTTTAATTTTGATTCAATGAAGATAATGTTTCATTCAATATTTCAGGTTGAGAGAGAAAATAAAAGAAGGGAGAGGATGATGTGAAAAGATGGAGGGTGCCGACATTTTTTAAACCAGGCGGGACCATTTATTTATCCCAGACAGAAGTCTTGGGCCCATTTATTATTTTGAATAATTAGGAAAAACAACTTTATCAATGGTGGCAGAAGAATGATATGCAAAAAGATCAAGGATTTAAGTAGCAATTATATTCTCTAAACTGGAACCTACCCGGAAAATCACAATGGGATGTAACAAGGGACCACTTGTGACCATTGATAAGAATGTCATTTTGAATTTCTTTGGAAAGATACATTCTTGAATAATTAGTTCCCAATGATCACAAATGAATGCTTCTTTGCAATAAGGCATCATTGTTTTTTTGTGTGTGATATTATATTTAATAAGTTATGCTTTATTCAACCATATCCCGGATGCTTTTCATTTATCACAGTCAGTATATTTATTAGTAAAAAATCAAATATATTAAAACTACGTTTTTATTGTATATGTTTAAGATGTACAACATGATGTTTTGATATGCACAGGGAAGTGGTTACTGTAGTCAAACAAACCAACATATCCATCATGTCATACAGTTACCATTTTGTGTGTAGAATTCCTAAAATCTACTTCCAGCCAAAATCCCAAATACAATACAATATCTTAACTAGTACATTAGGTCTCCAGACCTATTTATCCTATATTTCTGTGACTGTGTATCCTTTGACCTACATCTCCCCATTTACTCCCCGCCCTCCAAAACCCTCCAAATTGCCCAAACAAAATCTGATGATTTTGTTGTCATTTTTAACTTTGAAAAGTGAATGCTACATTTCCTTTTGACCATGTTATGGTCCTGTGAGATGGATGGTACTAACACAAACAAAACACATAAAGAGGCGCCATGAGAATTGTTCAAGTCAGAGATTAGCTAGTTACCTATGGTGTCCTAACTGAATACATGTCTCCTGGGGCTCACCCCTGCTTCCTGCTGTTGGGCGTACAGAGCAGAAACTGATTACAAATGCACCTGTTTTTTAGTTCTTCTCATCAATTTGCCTCATACCTGTCCCTACAGGAGGCAGAATCCAGAAGTGCAACTCTGTCATTTTAATCATTTGACAAACTTTCTTTTTCTCAGTGCTGGCATGAAATCCAGGCAAGTGGTCTAGGCAAATGCTAGGGAAGTGGTCTGCCACTGAGCTACACCCTCAGCCCTCATCTGATGAACATTTTCTGAGTGAACTGAGTACGCTAATCTGTACATACAGTTTTCCAAGCATTCCTATGCTGTACAAATATGCTGAATCTACCTACGTGTGTTCTGATCCAGAAAGTATTATTATGAAAGGAACAAGAGAATCTGTATTTTCTCTTTTAAGAAGCTCTAAAGGTGTCTTCTCTCATTATTACACTAAAGATTCTCTAACCAGCAACATATGCTTACTAATAACTTTTGTCATGTAAAAATATGAATGTTTTCTAATGGCAGGCATTTAAAACTCTTTTAGTTGAAGATTAATTCAAAGAAAAGCCCTCTTTCAGACTCATCTCAACATCTTTCAGGTGGCATTATTTTTTTCAATAGTCTTTTTCCATCTTTCGCATTCAAAAAAGCTTATGTCCAACCTATAATTATTTTCTTCTAATTAGAGTAATTCATGTTTAATTATTCAAAATTATTCCTTTTCAAAATCAAATTCATTTCTTGTCATGACATTAAAAAAGATACAAATAAAATATTATCAAAATGCAAATTTCTGCCAGAAGAGATTACATTTAAAAATTTTTTCTTAAACAGCATTAAACTTTTTCTCCACCAATAAATGTTCCTACTGCAATTAATTTGAACCAGAGAAGGGCAAACTCACCCCTGAAGTGGTGACTATACATGTTTCTGATAATTACTAAGGCTTACTTTTATTGGCTCTGTTGGAGTAAGTAATCTGCTATATCCTTAAAGAAGATTGCAGAACGATCAGACCTAACAATGGCTGAGGCCTAGCAGCAAGCATGTTAGGTTGCAATCCTAGGTGTCAGAGACATAAACTGGGTGGACAGTGCCACTGTGTAAGCTCTCATTTGGGTCCCACTGATGGGTAACTCTTGCTTTCCTCGAAATTGTTCTATTCCCACTCCCTCTGGTCAGGAGGCTGCTCTTTTCCACTTTATCTGCTTATGGGAGCCTGAGCCTTCCTCTCTTTCTAAGCCAGGATCATATTTTTCCTTCTCCATTTCTCCACTTTGTTCTACTCTGATTATTGCATGATAGCCCTGAGAGGGCAAGACATTCCCCTTTCTCAATTTGCTTTAGGTCATAGCCTTAATGCACAATTGTTCTGCCTGGCCAAATTTCTTTACATACATTTATCGAGCACCTTCAGTGTGCAAAGCCCTAAAGTTGTATGATCTCTTAAATGAAAGAAGTTGAAATATTGTGACATAAAAAGTTTTCTTACATTCAAATAACAGAAGAGATTGAAGTTATAGATGAATAAATGGAAGAGTAAGAAAACTAGCCTTAGAAATGGCAGCTACTACTGGGATTCAGAAGACAAGAAGAGAAGAATTAGAAATCTGAGAAATGCTGACATTATTGCTGAAGGAAAGTAAACTGCTTCCATTTTGTGGTGGTTCATCTTGATTGTCAATTCAACTGGAATACATGTCTCCTGGGGCTCACCCCTGCTTCCTGCTGTTGGGCGTACAGAGCAGAAACTGATTACAAATGCACCTGTGACTCTTGGAGAGGTGACTGGATTGTGAGGACTACAACCTCATCTCTGAGATCATAACAGAAGGGGCCTACTTGGAGGAAGTGGGTCACACGGGCATGACTTTGGGAACTACGTTTCACCCTCAGCTTCCTCCTCTCTGTCTCTTCCTTTGTTCTCTGCTTCCTGGTAGCCATAAGGTGAACAGCTTCCCTCCACCATGCCCTTTTGCCATGATGTTTCTCTCTTGCAGTGACTATGGACTGAAATCATGTGCCAAAATAAACCATCTCCTCCTTTGAGTTATTGGTATCAGGTAATAGCCAACTAACATACTTCTTAAGGAAGACTGATCATTCATTGTTTCATTCTTCATCTTTAACTAAAACTTTTCAACTTTGTTTCTCCTGCTGCCATTACCAATAGCGTGTTTGTGTCCTCTCTCAAATTCATGATTTCTATCCTAAACATTAATGTGATGATCAGGAGACCTGGGCTTTGGGAGGAACTTTTTCATAAGGATGGAGATATCATGAATGCAAGAGTGCCTTGGAAAGAAGAGACCCCAAAGGATAGTCTCTCTGCTTTGCTCTCAGTCACGCGAGGATACAGTATGACCACCTACAAAACACAAAGTATGCCCGCACCCCACACCTGATCTACTCACACCTTGCTCTTGGGTTTCTCAGCCTCCAGAACTGTGAGAAATAGATTTTTGCTGTTTAAATTACCCAGTGTATAAGTATTTGCATAGAAGCCTGAACTGACTAAGCCTTTCTCCCTGTGGGAATATGACTGAACTTTTCTAATAAAAAATTAATTAAAACTTTTTTGTTTTCTCTTACACATCCAGGTTTCCACAATATCCTTCGAAGAAACTAAAAGGGGAAAAAGCTAAGTGTCTCAGTTTGTTCAAGGAATAAATTTTTATTTTTAAGCCACCATAATTTGTCAATATTTGTTTCTGTAGAATAGACTAATTTAACCCAAATACAAATTCCATTCGCTATTTTTGAGCCTTTGATATCAGGATGTCATTTTTATATAATCCTCTCCTGCTGGTTTGTGTCTTTGGGTACTTGAATTAACTCTAAATTTTGTCAAAGTAATACATGCTACTGGCCACAGTAGTGTCACAGACCACATATAGAACCGCAGAGTTTGGAAAGATGAACATTTCAGCTTCCCACTCTTTACACTATAGAACTCAAAGGAAAGTGGATCGTGAAGGGCTTTGAGGTACCAGTGCAGTGCCTTCCCTAGTAACCATCCATGGCTTTTCCTAATGTTCTCAAAAGATCTGTTAAAAGCCTACCATATTTTGAATACACAAAAAGTGTATCAAAATGCTGTTCAATATTTTCTCTGGCACACACAGTAAATAATATTGTACAGTACTTTGTAGGAAATAGGAGGAACGTGCTAAAGGCCTGAAACCCCTGGCTTGAGACTCTGCCACGCCAGGCCCATCCTGCCCCTCCAAGGAGAGAGAACTAAGAGCTGTATGTTTGTAATCATCCACAGCTCTGATCTTGTCCATGGAGACTTCCTGTAACCTCTGGTCTTGACTTTCTAGGCTTGCAGCACAAGTCATCATCCTGGGGCTTTCTTTTCTTTCCCTGCTATGTTAGATCTTCTGTCTCCTGAGATTGCCCATCTTCTTTCTTTTTCAATCCATTATTTTGCCAATGTGTATACTCCAGTACTTTCTTTCAAAAATGGTACATGGGAGGTCAATATTTCAAATTACTGGATGTTTGAAATGTCTTTATTATGCTCTTTGAATTTTGAAAACTTTGCCTATCAGGTCCAATGTTGCTTTTGTGGTGAGCAATGATATTTTCATTTCCGGTCCTTTCTACATCATCTGCTGTTCCCTCTCTTGTGAATTTTAGGATTTCCCTATCATTCCTGCAAAGTTACAGGAGTTTACAATGATGTACATTGGTACAGGTCTTTTTTAAGTATTGTGCTGAGAACTTGGTTCTTCAATTCAAGGATGATGATAAGGAGGATAATGATTTTGATATTTTTTGATAATTTTCTCTCTGACAATTTCTTGTATTCTCTTTTTTGGGATGATTCCTATTATTTTGGTGTTGGAAACACATCTTGAATTTCTCTTATAATTTCTTATATTTTCTCTTATTTTCCATATTTTTTCCTTGTGCCTCATTATGGCACAACTTCTTCAACATTATCATCCTAAGATCTACAGATTTTTAAAAGTGCTTATTTTCTGATAAGTAATTCTGTAGAGTGCCCTGTTATTTTAATTTGAACCCAATATTTATTCATAATTCTCAGAATATTTATTATAGTTTCTCCAACATTTTCTTCTGGCATTTAATATAGATGTGTCTCTAGGTAATTAGATCTCTGGACCATTAGAGATAATGTACGTATCTCTAATTCCTATAGGGTCCTATCTGAGGCTCTTCTCTCTGGGCTTGTTCAGTTTCTCCAGGAATAGCCTGCCATTAGGAAGGTGAATGGTAGGAAGTTGTCCTTCTAAGGACAAGAGGGGTGGGGCCTCATTTCCTGTCTTGTTTCCAGGTCCATAGATCACTCCCAATCTAACATATTATTGGTTGAATTATTTTTAGAGAATAAACCTTCTATGTCCTGAGAAGGAGCAAACTGTGGACTCGCCACCTCATGGTTCACTTTTGCAGGTACTAAAGTATAATCTCTACTCTTTCACTTGTTTTATGTTTTCCAAATTGCTGCCATTTCTCAGTATTTGTCTTCTCTCTTAGGGTCTGAATTTTAAAAAAATATTTTTACTGTCATCTCTGTATTATTTTAGGAGAATCTGCCATGTCTAGCAATCTGCCATATTTAATGAACAGTTCTTAACAAACTTTAAAGATTATTTAGCTAAAGACAAACACACATGTGGTCTCTAGCATTTCTTTTAAAGCCTTTTAAACCTACTGAAGTTAGTGAGACAGTTAGGAAGCAGGGACAAAGGGTTAGGTACTGTGCTGCTCATCTCTTTCCAGACTTCCTCACACTTGCCTAGCACTCCCATTACTGCATGCAAGGTAAATGATTAGTGTTTTACTCTGTTTTGAATCAACTTAGATTCCTGCAGCCTCAAAATAGATACTAATGCCACAAAGCACGGGATTCAGAAGGAAGCAATCGTGAGATAGAAAATGGGCCAATGAAAAACTGTGATTATCTCCCTACAAGAAATAAAGTCAGAAGAGAGCAAGCTTTCTCCTTTGCACCTTGGCAATTTTTTCCCATAAAAAAATTCTTTCTTTCTTTCTTTCTTTATTTATTGGTACTGGGGATTGAACTTGGGTCCTTGAGCTTGCGCAGCAGGGGGCAAAACCACCAAGCTAAATCCCCAGCCCAAAAAATTCTCAATTTTTTCCACACAGAATGTTGTAGTAACTGGCGCTATGGGAGAAGGTTGCATAATTTTTATTTCAAATGGGGAATCATTTTTTTCTCCAACTTATAAAAGAGTCATAGCATTACTCTGTGCCATACGTTTCTTGGTAGAGCCCCAAGGTACACCTTGAAGCTGAATGAAACTGTTCCATATAGGTTCACTTCTAAGGTAAATGTCAGAATGAGTTTACATGGACAGCACAGTGTTGTGTCCTCAACACCTCTCACCATAAAAACACTTTCTGTTTGCAGAAATACTTCCCCATTTGGGAGAGTATTAAACACTGCACACTGTTTATTAAAAGGATGGGTTATTTTAAAAGGTAATCAAACACTTTTAAGAAAACCACTTGTATTACTTTGCTTTCTGTGGTTCACTGGTTCTGTAAGCAAGCAAGCAAGCAGAAAGGCTAGCAATAATAATGGCACACATTTTATCTAAATATGTGAAAAATGATTTGTTTTGCAACTGTTTGAATATTGTTGCTGGTTATTAGTTTGTATTTTTGGTTCATATATTTAAAATATTACTATTCTAGCCATTATCTGGGTGGATGTTTCAAGAGCTTAAGGATTTTTATCATGACATTATTTTGACCCAATATTAAAGATTCAGTAAATCTCCAATTGTAGATAATTCAAATGATATATTTTGGGGGATATATCCTGCCAAATATTCTGTAACCATGTAAAATGATAACAAAGAGCATCAGTTTTCAGGAGGGGTGTGATAACACGCATTTATCTGGTTAAACATACAGCCAGCATGTTGGGAAATGTGTCTCTTATCTGAACCTATCTTATATTATAGCCTGATTGTCAAGTCTGAGTACATCCTTTGAAATTTTTGCAAGTGAATATGTGAGTTGCATTGGGGACTAATTAGAGAATTACCATGAAGAGGACATTTAGTAAGAATTACAGAATTGCTAAAGGTAGAAGAAAATGAGCTGAACTGCCAACTTGTGGCAGCTGCGTAGAATTGCAGGCATTTACTTCGGGCACATTGTGTTGGAGAAATGGTCGCAGATGTTTAGCTCTAGGACAAATATTAGAGTATGAATTGGCTGCTTGGAAGCAGAGACCTGCCTAACCTAAGGTGCAGTTATTTCACATATACCATTACGAGCCCATATTTTCTTTCTTAAGTGTAATTCCAGTTGTTGGGCCATGAAATGTGTTTCTCTTTTCTCCCTTTGTTATTTTAAGGGAATAAAGGTCAGCGGATATATTTTTACTCTCCACATCTGAGTCTGAGACAGAACAATTCCCACTGAAGGTTCCTGTGGAACTTCATTTTAGTTATGTTTTAATAAAGTCTTATTTGTATTGACTTCTGGAGTAGTGTGGCATTCCCTAACTGTTAAACTACTTGGGTTTACTTTTTTATGGGGGGATTTTAATTTAATATGATAGATTCAAGTGTTGTTTTTCAGGTTTTATGTGCATGCCTGGAAGCCTTTTAATAACTTTCAATAACAAACAAAATGAATGTGACTTTTAGGGTAGACACTCTTGTAATTGATATTTTAACCTTGTTTTGCAAAAAATAAATAAATAAATAAATAAAGTGCACTCTTTCCATCCTTGAGGAATATAAAGTAATAGGATTGCAATTTACTAAAAAGTTGGGAAAGATTTCATAGTTGCAGTGAAAAAAATTTTCACTCTCTAGACAGATTATCTCTACATAACTCACAAAAACTATAGGATTTTTACCCTTAATGAATTTATTTACCTTTCTATATAAAGCAGGTAGGAATCAGAGTGATAGAATATTTTAAAAACTATATTAACAATTAATAGTTAAGTTTTGTTGGATTCAAATTCATCATAGGAAATTATATTATTTTAACTTTCAAAATTACATACTTCAATACTGAAGGATGGGATTTTGGATACAGAATTGATTTTGATAAATGACAGAATTCTGCTTAAGGCCACAGAAGAGACAGGAATAAGGAATGTAAGAACAGGGATTCTGCACGTTAGCATGTTATTATTCTTTTGCACAGCATCTAAGAGTAGCTTTGAAAAGATCAAATGTCCTTAGCAATTTCAACTTATTTTTACTATGTCTAAGCAGCCTGTGCTATAACTCAAATTGACATGGATCTGTAGGAGAAATTTGGGGACAACTCTAGAATCGCTGTAGGCATCACTGAACAATATTTTTGAATGAAAAACAGAACAGAAATTTGAGATTGAGAGGGCTTTTGCAAAGGAGTAAGTCACACCTATGAAACGAAGCTTGATATTTAAGTCTGTCTGTTAATCCTTGGTATTAAGTATCTCCAGGTGTTTGTGCACTAGTCACGTTGACACCGTAAGGATCCTTAATTTTTATGAAGATGTCAGCATGTTGGTAAAATTTTTGAAAGTCCCATTAAAAAAAAAGTTTTTGTACCTTATTTTGTCTCAAGATTGAATGTAATTTTTCATGATAGTTATACGATCGATGAAATACTGAATGGATTGTGAGAGGAGGGAGTCCAGCAGGGGTAAAGTGGTGGAGAGGAGGTGGTGGAACATGGAGACTTTGGTAATTTGCTGTAGTGACTCATGCTTTGTCTCAGCCCTCCAGAAACAGAAACAAGGGCTTCAGGCAAAGAACTTGGAGAAATAAAATCACTGAACCTCAGTTAGGGCAGCTCAGGGATTTTATTTCTCTAAACAGTCACGCTCTCTCTCCACCTATATATGTATATTATAAAATCTCCATCTCACAGATTATTGTAATGATAAAATCATATATAAACAAAATCTTAGTATACAAGGAACTCAAGGCTTTAATTAGAATTCATAGATGTACTTTCATAAACTGAGGTACACTAAAAAAATCTGTCAATTTTTATTGACAGACCTACAAGAGTTAATCTGTCACTATGTTCCTGATGTCATGTATATACTAAAAAGAAAATGTATCTTTTTTTTGTATTAAATTCTTTTATTGGTACATTGTAGGTATACAACACAATTACATTTCTCATCGGGAATTGTACCTTTATATAATGCATCTTGGTTCTTATTTTTTCCCCATTCCTAGCCCTCCACCCTTCCCTATTTACAAAGACTTTATTTCCATTTTTTCCATTTCTCATCATTTTTTCCTTTCCCTTCTTTCCTTTCCCCTGCCCTTCCCACTACCCTTACCCCTTTGGACCTTTTCTTCCTATTTTACATTATCGATTATTCATTCTAATCATTGGTACATTTTAGGTATACAATATAATGACATTCATCATTGGAAATTTGCACCTCTACATAGTCTCTCTTGGTTCTTATTTTTCACCCCTGCCCAGCCCTCCCTTCAACCCATCCAGTCCTCCCTATTTACAAAGATTTTGTTCCTATTTTTCCATTTTCTCATATTAATCCCATCCCCTTCTATCCTTTCCCCTAGCCCTCCGACTTCCTTCCCCTTTGCCCCTTTTCTTCCTATTTCACATTACCTATTATACATTTAGTCCTCATTTACACTTTCAGTTTCTCACACCAGAGAAACTATTCGGTATTTACACGTGTGTCCTATTTAAAGAAAATGTATCTTGAAGATGAAGTAGTATTTTCAATTTTGTGAATAACTAAAAGATAAACAAACTGAAAGATTTTTTTATCATAACGTGGAAAAAAGATTCAAAAAGCACCGTCTAAAGTAGATGACAACCACATCTATGCCTTGTAGTCTCTGGAGGTCTCATACATTGTAAACCAGGCAAAGGGGAGGGTAAACACCGAGTCTGTGATGAGGGTGCAAGCTTAGTGTATTTGAAGAAAGAGAGAAAGTGAGCACGGTGAAAGTGGAGGATGGAGTTCAAAGATCCTTCCCTGAATACTCTACGACACTCATCACTTTCTTCTAAGCTCCCTTGGCAGTTACTCTAACACATCATCTCTTCATATTCCATCTTGTATTATTCCACATTGGATACATAGCGGATATTTTTACCAATCGGCTTTTTGATAGACTCCAAATTTTGGACTGTATATCTTAAAAGCCCCCTGTGCTGGACACAGCACTTAGTACAATGCCTTCCATGTAACAGGGACACAACAGGTACCATAGTAATTGTCGATAGAGCCCAGTGATACAAACTTTCCTTCCCAGGGAAACAGTGAATTTGCGACCTGCAGAGGTAAGTGTCCCAACTATGAGGTGGTCCTATAGATTAGTTTATCCCAGCAATGGTGAGTAATTTGAAAGCAGGGCCATTGCATCTTCTGTATTCACTCAACTTCATTCCATAATCCTTAAGAGATTCATTAGCATGGCTGGAGCTCACTAAGATGGTGGAAATGCATCCAATAGTATACCTTAAGAATTGTGCATGTCGTTGTATCCACATTTCTCTTAAAAACTATAAATAAACTGGGAAAGTAAACTTAAGGCTGCAACTGACTTTGAAATGCATCAAAGAATAAGATTGACAGGTGTAAAATGAATAGATTTGTGAAAATGGAAGTGTAGCAAAATGGTAGAATCAAGGTGGCAGGTATTTGTAAACTTATCGTACAATTATGTCAAATTTTCCATATATTTGAAATTTTCCATAACAAAGCATGAGGGAAAAGTAAGTTGAGAGGGATAACAATATTAACAAAATACTTTAGTTTATAGCTACTGCACTTTCAGTTTTAAACACCTGAGCTTTTTGGAAATATTTTAATCTTTACGTAGGACAGAGTTAGTCTTTTAATTTATAACTTTGAAAAGCACCCCAAGAATTAGTGAAATCAATTCAACTTACTATTGCCTTCATAAGAGTTTTGGTTATATTCACTATATTTTCCAAATGATGACTGTGTCTCTGATAAATTTCTTATCTATAAAATTCAGAAAATACAGTCAAAACCTAGTGACTTAGCAAGACTCTGTATCAGACATAAAAAAAGGCTGCGGATGTAGCTCCTTGTGAAAGCCCTCCAGTACTGCCCCCTCCAAATTTTATCATCAAAATTAAGGTGCTTTGTGATGATTAATGGTAACTGACTTAAAATTACATATTACTTTTTGGGCACCACATCATTACTTTGGCTTTTTCCATGAATAACACCTAAAAGTACAATCAACAATACAGCAACAATCTCTCCATCTCTCTCCTTCTCCTCCCTCATTTCTCTCTCTCTCCCCCTCCACCCCCAAGGGAGACGGTGCAGATTAGATAAACTTGGCATTTAAATTGTAGGGAAAATAATCAACATCAGTGCAAGATTAAAATTCTAGAATCACATTTGTCTTTTTTTAGGATGAAATGCCTAAGCACAATTGTGCTACTATATAACATAAATAAAGATGAATAATTTTTCTCAATTTACACAAATTTTGGTTTCTACTATTTTGTCATTTAAGTTTTAGACAGTTTATTTTATAATGTATTCCTTTTGTGAATGATACATTTTTTTTTATTTTTCTTTTAAAATAACAGAATGCACACTCTGCACAGTTTTAACACTTTTTTTACTCTAGGAAAAATGAATGGGATGCCTGTCTAAAACACACTTTCAAATTTCATTTTTTGTTTCTGACAACCGATATCTTTGATAGAGACGTAGAGGGGTTGCGCGAAAGTATACCTGCTTCGTGTGGGTCAATCCATAGGAAATGTCTGAAGTCAGTGGGAGCTCTAAGTTTTTAAAGGTCTGCCCACATGTCAATAAATATGAGAAATGTCTGCAGTGTTATGTATAGTGAAGAAGTTGCATGCATTTTAAGACAGTCCCATGGGAACACTTTAAGAGAGCAGGCATTCTTCAGTCAAACATATGTCATATCAACATTCCTCATAAAAAGTCTTTTGTTACTCTTTCTGCACTTAACATGGCCCCATGCAAGGGCACACATTGAACTAAAGCATATGGAAGAGGCTGTTTCATTAGCTGAACTGTACTGCAGTCTCATTTTGCTACAGCCTGACTCACCTATTTCTACACATTTGCCAATGGAAATTTCTGCTGCAGAAACTGAAAACACAAAATATACATAAAGAGCCAAAATTAAAGATAAATAATAGGAAGTAGGGAGATAGATTTTTTTTTTTTCTTCGTATGGGAAAGGGACCAAGGGATAGAGGGAAGGGTCCGAAAGGGAGGAGGAGAGGACAAGAAAAGAACTGAGATGTGTTACGTTCATGTACCAACTCCCCACGAGGTGTGTGATCATTATGTAATGCAAGTATGTACTCATAAAGAATAAAAGCTGGGAAAAAGGGGGAGAAGTAGCTGCATGAGGCTGGATTCCATTTCTCAAGACATAGCAACATGAAACAGTGCAATTGGCTGTTTCCTGAGACTGCTCAATCAATAAAACATATGCACTTATGTCTTAAAGAAGCAGTAATTCTTTAAATTGCCCTTTCTATTTACTTTAATTACTTTATTTTACCCAAAAAAAGGTCATTAAAATCATTGTGAAGCTGGACTTAAATTTCAGAAGTAGCTGCAAGTTGTACAGTCTTTAACTATGTTCCATTTAACACATTTAATAGATGTAAAAGCTCACGAGTGATGATATAAAGGATAATTTACGCTTGCAATGCATTTTTGTCCAATTAATAGATTGCCTGTGTGTTGCATATTTTGCATGACAAAAGAGCAGAATATTAAACTGCCATTCATAATGAAAATGCACTTTGCAAATTAAAAGTGCCGAAACAGAAATTTTTCACCCTGTTTAGGAAATAAACAGTCCTTAACCAATTAAACTGCATTGTAATAATTCTATGATTTATTGCAAGTTGTTTAACTTTCAAAACTCGGCTAACCCATATTAAGGTCACAATCCATCATGTCTTGCTTGGAAAGCCAGCAAATAATGGCTGTTGTATTAGCTGCTTTTGATGATAGTATGAAAGAAGTATTAGCACTTGTCAACAAAACTGCTTACAACATAACATTAGCATGCATGGGCTGCTGTACCTATTTATTATTCTGGCAGCTTCACACATATTGTTACAAGCTTATAAAACATTTTGTCGGGTGGAAACCGAATGTACACTGTTTGGTTTTCTGATAGACTGGCAGCATAAATGTCTGGGCCGACTTAGTTTAGTTTAAGTGTAAATAGAGACACAAATTCTTCAACCTGTTCTCTTATTGATACTGAAAAGTGCTGAATTATTCAGCATCCAACTCTTCTGTTTGTGTCTATCACAGTTATCAATTACCCATCAGTCTTCTTGTCAAAACAGAATGGATTAATCTGGCTGAAAATAAGACAAATAAATGGATACTATAACAGGGGTGTGGGGTTGCCAGACTGTCAAAGGGAAATCCAGGCAGTGACATTTGCCGTCAAAAATGGGATCTTTGGCTTAAGTGAGCAAATGATTCCCTTTTTCGAGCCAAGAATGCACTTAGCTCACCGTAAGTAAATTAATCTGCTTTCCTCAACTGCTAATGCATCAACACAGAGGTAATAGTTCCATTGCTGACATTCCTTTATGTTACAACAATTTTGGTCATCATTACTGTTTCTCAGGAGAAGAGCAGATATATTCAGATACTTCATCATAGTAAGTCCAGGGTTACCTGGCAAATAAATGGACCCCTTTAACAATGAAGTTATTGGGAATAGTCTGTGCCCCTTTTAGCTCTCTGCTGATGTGAGACCAAGCAACTCTTCTCACAGATGGCCAGTGGAGCCCATCCAGCATCTGCAGAGTCCATCCCTGTTTTCTTTCCCCAAACATTTGATTTGGAAATCTTGTTTGGCAGACCTCCTGAGACTCTGCCTGGCTGTTCAAAGTGCATATTTCCAATCCATCTCATTTGGCCCTTCTGTAAAAAGGGAGCCAGCAAAGTGCCTTATAATTTGGCACAAAAATTGCAGCCACTGACTGAAGCAAGTTTCAGGTTGCTTGCCAAAAATTTACAAGAATTTTATCTTAAATGCTTCCATACTGGACTGTTTTACATAGTCATCATTAACATCTGAAGCCTTCACACCATGACAGGATCAAAGCTCCCCAATCTGTATCAGCGGATAGCTTAGCTTTGCCAAAAGTTCCCTCTTGTTCTGATTTTCCCAGATATCTCCTGTCCTAACTGCTGCAGATGCTTCTCTTACTAGGCTCGGAGGTGGTGAGTAACTTAAGGAAAGCAGCCTTCTGGAAAAGGGATACTTTCACTTGATGAATGACAGATTGCTTTTGAATGAATCATCTTTTTTTTCTTTTTCCAGTAGATTATGTAAAGAATTTTAAGCATTAAAAAACAAAACCCCAAATGCCTTCCTCCATCTGAGGAGTTCTAAAGAGGTCATACCAATAACTACATTCCAGGTACAACTTCCACTATTCTCAAGGATGAAACAGACTGGAAATTTCCATCACACTTTCCAAGAACATTACTTCAAATTTCCCCTCAATGGAAATCAGCTTCCCAGAACTTCAACATAAAAAGAAATGCACTAATTGGCCTGGTCACAACTCACCTTTGCTAAATCTCATTCGCTTGGGCATCTCATGCAAGACAGCTACTTAAAATGTGTGAACACTGAATCTTCTTTTGAGATAAGGCAGTGTTTTTGTTACCAGTCAATAGATTAATTTATTTTTTCCCTCTCTCCTTTGTTCTCTTTTAAGAAAATATCTCACTTATATGGTAAAATAGCACTGTACAAAAATTTTGCACTTTTAGTTTTTTCAAAGTCAGAAACTTTTAGAAATTCTTTGCAACACTAGAAACTAATCAACAGGTGTGTATAATGACCCCAGATGCCATGTCCTCTTCTTGAGGAACATGTTAAAATATATGGTTACCATTTCAGATCCAATATGTCCAAGTTTATTATCTTGCACTGTTTCCCCCTTTTCTAAAATTCCAGTCAGATGCTAAGTCCTATAGAGACTGCCTGTCTAACATTTCTTCTGTTAGTTTCCTTTCCGTTACCATTGTTACTATGCACTTGCCACTGATCCATTCAGATATTCATGCATTCACCACTTCATTTATTTATTGATTCCTGGAGTGCCTATCACGAGTGGCGTCTCTGCCTCTTGTCTTTCTAATACCCATTCCTCTCTGGACTCCCAGCCCTCAATCAGAAATGCCCTCAGCCATCTTACCCATCCTTTAAATCTCAGTTCAAATGACATCTCCTTGTACACTTTTCTTATTCTCTCGCTGTTTCTTACTTTAAATCTGTTGAGCACATTTCTATTTCATTATCATAACACAATGGAAATACTATCTCTGCTGCTTACTTCCTGGTGATTGCTGGCAAGGAAGCTTCCATTTTTCTTCTAAAGTTGAGAATATTATTAATTCATAGGGTGTGAGCATTAAATTAACTAATGTGTATGAAATATTTGGAAAAATACCAGCACACTGGGAATATTCATCAGGGTCTTGCTTTTTATACTATTGTACTTTGTAGAGACTTAGAAATAATCTGGTTTAACACTTGTAAGTTGAGCAATAACAATTAAAGTTGCATTTGGTGTTTTGGAGGGGCTTAAGACTATATCATACCAGTTGGTGGCCCAGGTATGGTATCTGACTGAACACCCTGAAACTGCACAGCCTGACGTCTGTCCCAGCCTTCACCACTTGCTAGCTTAGGCAGTCGAACATTTCTATACCTCGTAAGTAGTCATTAAGATTAGCTGAAAGTAAATGCTTAGCAGAGTGAGTGGCCCATAGCAGGACGCCCACAAATGTAGCTTCTCATTACACTAGAGGGGTTCCAAAATGTTCCTTGATTTAATTCTAGGTGGTAAGGGCCATAAAAGTGAATGTATAATTCCCCAAATTACTGTCATATCCTTCTAAAAGGCTTTCCTGAATAACATTTCTCCCAACCCCAGTCCATCTTGCATCTCCCAGGCTGACTAAAACCTGCCTAATAAGGCTTCCCATTATATCACTCCCCAAACAGAGGTTCTACATTCACCATCCACCAGCATATCATCAACCCCACTTTGCAGCTTTCAGAGTGCTTCCTAATGGTTCTCCCTCCCCTGAAATATTTTCCCTCATTTTCTCCTTTAAATGAATCGTTTACCCCCCTGACACTTCAGTTACTGTCCTCCTAAGTCCATAAAGTCTGGGGTTTTTTCCCCCAAAGAAGTCACACACTCTTCCTGTCCATGTGCTTTCTTTTCTACTGATCGCTTCCATCCAGCACCAAACCTCTAGGAACATCCTCCCTGTCTGCAGCCATCTTGCTAAGTTTAAGAAGCTGGCCCTGGCTGCAGACCTTCTCATCAAACCAGTCCTCAAAGATCTCTCTTTTTGTCTAAATGCCTTATGCATTTACAGATTTTACCACATAATTCAGCTCTTAGTTATAAATTGTCTTGCAGTACTTGCTGTGTGTTCATATTTCCTGAAATATTTCACTGTCTTCTCTGCTTCCTGGCATTATTTTCATTAATTCACAAGAAACTCTGGAAAATTCTCCTTGCTTGCCATGATGACTATGCTACTTGTCCTGAACAGGTACTAGCACAAGGTTCTGGTTCCTACCAGGCGTCTGGGATTCATTTGCCTTTAACTCAACCATTCACAGAAAGCCTTGTGTGGAGGTAAGACCCTTGCAATGGGTCAATTTTATATATATTTGTTGGTACCGGGGATCGAACTCGGGTCCTTGCGCTTTCTCAGCGGGCGGCGAAACCACTGAGCTAAATGCCCTGCCTGGTTCAATTCTATTTTTATGTACCAGGAAGAACTTTCTTACCTTCCAAATTACATTTAAATTATTTCTTAGAATAAATGACATTTTTATTTTACAGCTAGACTTACCTGATTGAGGTAACAGTATGTTATATGGAAGAAGCACGGGCTTGGAATTTTGGATTTCAATCTTAGTTTTGCCACTTACTAACTTTATGACATTGGGCACGTCATTTCTCTGGCCCTTAGTTTTGTTCAGGTACAAAATTATGAATATTCAGCTTACAGAACAGACATGTGGATTGTGTGGGATAATTAACATAAAGTTCTTGGCATATAATAGGCAGTAATCTTTAGATCCCTTACCCCTCTAATTAATATTATTAACATCTGTAGTCTATCCTATTGTGTATACAGATTGATGAAATCATGACTACTCTAGAGATTTATATTTCTATTGGGTACTTATACTTTCATTCAACATCCCTCATCAAATAGTCTTTAAGAGTAGTACACATACTGACCTCAATGTTTATAAACTCAACAAAGTACTTTGCTATACCTTAGAATCCAAATTTATTATCTTTTCAGAGTTTATTAATATTAGAATGAAAGAAACACTGATCTTTCTTCTTCATATCTACAGAAATTGAAAGCCAAAGACTAAAAAGTATTTTGGGTAAGAATGAAACGCAGAGCTGTGGAACTACCATGCTCATAGCTTGCCTTCCTATTTTGAATTCTAGAAACATCCCAAGAGAGCGAAGCAGGTTTTTGCAATCTAAGGACACTTGCCTCTTGAGTAGTCACAATTACCATGCCAAAACGAGTCTCTTAGCAGAAATTACCTCCAACTTTTTAAGAAATCCCTCAGAAAGTGCTTGTTTTGGTTGTGTATAACCAGACTCAATTTCTTAGTCAAGAAATTAGAGATTACTGGTTTACAACTGAAGCCCACTTTTAAGATGCGTTTCTGAGCAGAGAAAGCTCAATAAAATATCTTCTTCCTAGGTTCTGTCTGTTTGTCTCCTCTTCTTGACAGTCTGAAATGATCAAGTTCTTCTGGGCTGTTCACTGACAAATCTTCCCAGAAAACAATCTTACCTCTTGAGTCAGAGTCAGCATGCTGGGGTCAAGTCACTTTGTGAGCAGAATACAAAGACAGAGGAGATTTAAACCCTTATATGACTAAGATGTGCCTAAAATGACAGTCTATCCCACATGGTGGTGGACACAGTTTCTGTCCTCCTGGAGTACCTTTGAGTATAACCTGGGAAGCCTCAATTCTTCCTCCTGGCCTTTGGGAGGTGGGAAGTATTTCACTGCTTTCAGAGGCTCTGACTCAGCAACTTTCCCTGTTACCCAGTCCTTTAAAAAGGTTTAAATGTGACCTTAACACTGCACAACACAGATTCATAATAAGCCTTCCATTTGAAAAGCCCAAACTTTAGAAAGATCAAGTGAATAATATCTCAATAATGATATTTCAGTCCAACAATGAGATTTTCTCCCATCTATCAAAAAACAGACCCCGGGAACAATCTTCAGGAGCAGTTTGTTGTTTTGATGAGACAATAAAATATGAGATTATCGTAATAACAGTGAGCTACCTCCTCTCCTTCTGGCCAGAAAAGGTAAAGCAAAATAGTTTTCAAAGTGGCAAAGTGGACAGGAGCGGGTCTCTGTGCTATGCAGGGAGTGTCTAGATTTTGAAGTGAGATTCCCACAGCAATAGTTTCTGCTGCATGCTGTAAAGGAAGTTAATAATATATCCTTTGTCCCAGTGTATTAGTACTGGCAAGCTTACTATAGCAAAGCAAATCTTCCCCATGTTTTCTCCTCAGTCTTTTTCATTTACCACACCTAAATTGGATAGGGTGTATAGGTGCCTGGGGGAAGGGGCTGGACCAGCTGGGATGTCATATACTAAATAGGCAAATAAAACTCCATAGGAATTCTCCCAAAGATGAAATCTACTCCACACTTATTATCTTCCTAAGTTTTACAGTAATTGTCCCCTTTGCTCAGAGACTATTCTAGTATAACTTTACCATTATGATTGTCACTCCATAGTAATCACATGCATGTGCACACTCACACGTGTGTGCAGATTCTGGTGATCTCATATAATCCTCACATCCATTCTGTGAGTGGGTACTGATATTTTTATATCTGAACCAAACTGAGCCTCAGAGGTCCAAGGTCACAATCCAAAATCTCTATCTACATCTACATCTATTCTCCTTCAGTTGCAGGGTCCTGTTGCCTCAACTGGATAAGGTTGGCTGTGAAATAAAGACGTTATTTATTCTAAGAAATGAAAAAAAATGCAGTTTGGGAGAAAAGTGGAAGGAATGTGGCCAGTTCCTCTTGCCCAGATGTCCATTTCCCCCTCATATCTTGTCTTGTCCTTACCTTCCTTGTTCTCTCTACTTGTATTATCCCCATTTTTATAATTAGGATAAATAGGAAAATTAGTTCCTGAGGTGGAAAATGGTGGCAAAAGGTGTGCAGCTGCCTACTTAGTGGAATATGAAGAAAGCTCCTTAATGACCTTTGACTCAAAACAATTATTGCCATTTGTCTCCACCACAGCCATAAAAATTCCATAAAAATTAGAGTCTTTCCGTTGGTTAAGTGTATTCTATCTTTGGATGTGGCAGTTTATACTGTTATTGGCAACTTTTCCCAAGATTTATGTGCCCCATGTGATCTATAATAAAAGACACAATTTTGGATTGATAAGAAGCATGAAGACTTACAAAGAAGAAGCCAGTGGTAGCTAGATAAATGAACAAGCCTGTAGAGAAAATAAGTCCAAAGAGGGTTAGAAGCCTGCCTGGTACTCTGTCATCAGGCAGCTCAGCCTTTGATTTAGGTTTGCATGGTCCTAGGGGCAATGAGGCATCTGCAGAGTTCGAGGCATCTGCAGAGTGCAAGCAGCTCTAAGTTTAACTGGAAAAAGTTAAGAAAGCTTCCCTGGCTCCCCAGCAATGGGTAGGGAATCCTCACTCTGGACATTTGTACATCCCAGCCTCTCCGTAATCACACAGCATCTTACTGTGCTGTGGTTATCTGTCCAATTTCTTCACAAGACTGCAAATTCATTGAGATCATTCAATCATTCATTCATCTAAGAAATATTTCAAATGCTAGTGTAAAATTCAGGAGGAAAACATACAGATTAAAATACACAATTTTTTTTCACTTTTAATTTAGAGGTCCTTTGTTAGCGTGAGCATCCAAAAAGTCCAAACCCACACTTCTGCTACCTGGAGTTGAGTAAATAATATACAGTCACCTTTATGTAGAAGGCCATGGAGATACACTGGGAAAATTAAAAAAGTGGGATGATGAACACATTTCAAAATGTTCTTGAGTGGAGACTAAAACCTCTTAGGAGTATTTCACTTTTTCTTTTATGACTTAATGTAATTTATAATCCCACGACTGATTAAAAAATGTTCACATAGCATTAATGTGAGCATTAAAGTGTGGAAAATCTTGGGGAAGTAAAGAAAGTAATAAAATGCAAGAAATGGAACATGGACATGGAATAATCATAAGCTGATGGATTTTAGAGTATTGCTAAAATGCAGATGAGTACCAGGTCAGAAGCAACTTGGCGATGATCGTTTAGAACAACAACTTTTCCAAAGCAAGTTTAAGAAACAAACAATAAAATCCCCACATACACATCAGCAGGGCAGGGAGTCTGTCATCTTTATACTTGTTTTGAGTTATAAAATCACCTCTTTGTCCTGATTGGAAATTGAGAAGCTGTGGTCTGATTTGCTATGATTAAATCCCTGCTGGCTAGGTTCATCCACAAAATCCTGTAATTCACTGTACTTGGTAATGATCAGGCAAACCATCATGGTCATCAACCAATGGAAATAGATTTTCCTAGGAGGAAGGCTGCCATTGAACAATAGCCTCTAAACCAAAGCCCTGTAGCCTGTAGCAAGTCTGACTGACAGACGACATGGAGTTGGACACTCACATTGTAGTTCCTGGCAGCTCATCACGTGCTATAATGTACAGCGCAATACACAATGGGTGTCAGTCCTTAGGCCCTGTTGCTGGGGGGCTGAGGGGAAGAGTGCTTGCTGGCTGTCAGGAGGTCTTCCTGCAATGCGGATTTGCCTCTAAGGAGACCCATCAGCGTAAACTTGACAGCACGGTGCCCTGTGGTGCTCTAATGAACCACTCTGCACTATGTTTTTTCTCTCTGTGAAGTAAATCCTGCCAGGCTTGCAAAGATGCTTATAGGATTTCTACTTTATATCCTTAAATAAATCTGTGATTTCAACCTGCTATGAACCTTTGAAGTTGCCAATTTTACATAAAAACTGATTGAAGATAAGCAACTTCGTATCATTGGATCTAACTGTTAAGTGGTCATGCAGATCTGATACTATAATATAACTGTGGAAAGAAAGCAAGAATTAAAATGTGAACACTAAATGTCCTATATTTTTCCCCAAGGAAGCCCTGCCAGGTTAAAAGAGAAGGCAAATTCCTTTTAGCTACACTTAGTGTTTGTGGACTATCTAGTCACAGGGCTAGCAAGAATACACAATACAGAGAAGAGACCAACATTACCCTTAAGGAATTTATCAGCTGTGAAGACTCGGTTAAATATAGAAAAATAATAGTTTCATTTTTCTACATTGCAGACAAAAATGGCTGCACTGTAAAGAACATCGATGCCATTGCCACATACACCCAGAAATGTTATTGAGTAGCCTTATTCTTTATGCTTCCCTCCATCTTCCCCTCTTTTTGCCCTGCCTACACCCTTACTATATTAGCCTTCTTTCTAGGACTGGCTACCTAATTTTCAGGACCAATGCAAAACCCTTTGTTTAAAAAATTGAGAATTTCAAGATGGTGCTAGCTGAGTATTAACCTGGGGTTCTTCTACACCTTCAGACCATAATGTTAAATGACAGAAAACAAGACACACAAGCTTAAATATGGTTTCTCCTATATGAGAAACTCAAATTATGAACAAAGAGCAAACTAAAAAAGTAGATAATAGGAAGTAGGGAGGTAGTGATTTCTCAGGTGGGAAAGGTATCAAGGGATGGGAAGAGGAGGGAGAGGGTGAAAAAAGGACTGAAGATGTGTTATGCATATGTACCGACTCCACACAATAAATATAAACATTATGCACTGCAAACATGTACTAATAAAAATAAGCCATAAACAATAAATAAGCCAGGATCCTTCTAAGTATGAGACCTTGTGTAACTATCCAGGTTGCATGTCCACGAAGCCAGTTCTGTTTCTCATATATGCTAACTTCATTCCTGCCCCAGGGCTTTGGCACCTGCTGTTCTTTCTGCTTGGAATGCTTTTCTCATGGCTCAGGTCTTTGCTCACGTGTTCGCTCCTCACAGAGGCCTTGTCTGACACCCTTGTCTAAAAGAAAGCCCATTTTTTTTGTCGCTATGACATCACATTGTTTTACTTTTCCCCAAATTTTCCTATTGATTTCTTGCTGATTTGTTTATACACTTATTTATTGTCTAATTCTTCTCCACTGAAATGTAAGCTCCAAAATGGAAGGGACTTTCTCTTGCTGACTTCCTCTTGTAAAGACAACTCCTAAAGTACTTTGGTAATATCTAGCAGATTTCCAGGAAAAACATTTTTGATGAATAAATGAAGAAACTAGGTTATTTCCAAATTATTATTTTTTTTTAATTATAAATAAGTCTTCCCTGGTCTTCAAGTTTTTGTTCTAACGGTGAGACTCAGCAAAAGGAACGCACATGCATACAAACACAAGCATCAACCAATGAATGAAATTCAAAACTTTATCTAATGCAATATATCAAAAATGGAATCCTCATTCAGTTGCGATTTAACAAGTGATTTATCTTCAGAAATCATACTACCTTCTAAGGATCAATCAGCTTTTAGAGGAAATGCTGCTTTGTCTCTCACAACTTAAAGTTTTAAAAAGTGAAAGTGCAGGGTAGGCATGTATTAAAACATTGACAGAAAACATTTCATAAAATATGGTTTATGTTTTATATTGCAATGATGCCTACTGTTGATAATGGAATTTAGTTATGAAGACATTATTAAACACTATAAGAAAACTGAATGCTGCTATAACTTTCTACAAAATTAATTTTTACTGTAAAGAAGTTATATAACAATGAAAATAAAATCCAAAAATCCTAGGACTTTGACCCTTTGCAGAAAGTACTATCATGAAAATAACCTTAACTGAGTTAACTTGAAGCTCAGGTTAAATTAAAAGGCCTCCTGCACATACTTATTTAATTATATCTTCTGAATTTAAGAGTCAAAGATAATGGCCCCCCTAAGACTTGACTTTGCTTATCCTGGCTCAACTGGTTCTGGACAGAAAGGTGGTACTGCATGCAAATCATCTCTTTTGGTGGTTTTATAGTTTCCAGCTACAATTAGAAATTAACAAAACAAGTTATAAGCACTGGCTGTTGAAGACATTTGTACATATCCAATGAGATATGCAACGCAAGCTAAATAGAAGAGCATTTGCAATTTAAAATATCATTCTCCATAATGAAAATGTAAAGCAGTCGTTCTGTTTTATTCAGCATGGCAGGTTAGGAATCCCTGTGAAGCTACATTGAAGCAAGGAGTAGATTAATAATTTAATTTGGTTCAGAACTGTGCAATAGGGCACCACAACCTTTCATTCTGTAACCAGCTGCTGACCCTAATATGGATGAACCAATTAGACATCTCCATTTAATTGTTGGGTGACCCATCTAAAACTCACTAGGAATTTTCATTTTAAACAACACTCAACAGTCTGAAAGAATCCTAGTTATCCCTCTGGTAGAGATGGTTGATTTGATAGAAGCACACAAAGGACTTTAGCAAACAGGGGGGAAAAACTGCACGATCATTTTAGACTGTTCTGTAAAAGAACATCTTAATATAATGAGCTTTTCTCAGTCTCCCTTGGCAAAGCATCAGCCCTCTCAGATAACCCCATACAAAGCAAATACTATTCGTCTGAAGTTACATTTGCTCCTTGTTATCACAACTTATGCCACTTAATTCATTATTCAATGAATTCACTTTCTTGTTTATTAGATGCAAGGTAGCCTCTTCTCCCTAAAGGCCATGTATGCAAAAGACTGCTTGTAATCCTGTCACTTCAAACCTCTCTAGACTTTTACATTGCTTCAGGAATTAGGGGGAAAGAAGCAAACAATTTAGATTTATTCCTAATGATATTAAATCTCTGCATGATGAAAGAAATAAGAAAGAAACGTGAAGCTGAAATTTGTTGATTTGGAGAGTGACTTCAGATGCTATCTTTACACGGAAAAGTTAGTAATTCACTCGCTTCCCTTAATAGCACCTTGAATTATTCTTCTTACGTTAAAGAAGAATAAATTAAATACATTTGGGTTTTTGTACAGGGTTCCTTCAAAAATAGGTAATACTGGGTAGCATATGTGTCTTGAGGGTGCAGGCCAGCTCCGTAATTCATCAGCTGCAAAGAGATATTACATATATCTTAAACTCTTGATATTTCATAGCTGTTGTGAATCATTCTTTAACTATATTTAATGTTGAGGTTAAAATGCATTGAAAATATTTTTAAAAAATTTAATATGGGTATTTTAAGATTATTTTTGGTTGTCATTAAAAAGATGTGATATATTCTGAATAATAAAAGACAACATAACTTTGAACTCCACACAACAAAGTGTAATGGTCAGAGATATTTCAATTTGATTTGGTAATTTTGTACTATTAAAATCATTAAAATGTAAATGAATTACTGAATTAAACACACTTTTGCTGCACTCTTAGCACAATTAATATCATATAAAATTATCTGCATAATTATACACAGTATGTTTACATAAAACAGCCAGGAAAGAGCTACAAATCAGAGGCTGAGTGTAAAATATTTTAAGCCACATGCTGAAGTCTTCTAAAAATGGAAATCTAAATGGTTGTTTTAGTACTGGTGCTTTACGTAAGTGCAGACTGTTCTAAATTCCATGCTTTACTTATTTAAATGCTAAATAATTCTATACTTATTTTTTAAATACTCATACATATAAAACACATAGGATGTATTTAAACCTGTGTGTATTATTCACAAAACTTAGAGGCAATGATTTTCTTCAATTAATTTACTTTCTGTGCTCATTATTTGAGAGTCAGCATTAGTTCATCAACAAAAGCCACGAGGAACATTGTAATGTGGCACAGCATACAGAGATATGCCTAGGACAAAAGAGTCAACATCTTGAGAAAATAGGAACCATTCAGACAAAACCTCATTTGTTGATCAGAGTTGTGATTCATAAAACAATGTGCACAAATTTACTCGCAACTATTCTGAGAGGAAACGCACTTGAAAACTCACATTCCTGTGGATACGATTGCAATTATTGTTACTCTTCGAAAGAATCACTCATATTAATATAGTGATGAACAAATTGATTCACCTGAATAATTAACCTTTACCATAGCATAACTACCTTAGGTACAGATTAATGTTTTCTATTCAGCTTAAGACATAAACCTACCAGAGAAATCACACTCATTAAACATATTGCAAAAATCAATTATTTCCCACCACTCTGAGGAATTAGTATGAACGATTAAGTTGCACAGCTTTTAAAAAACTTACACTCATATGTCTGTACCCATTAAACAAAAGCAGCAAATAGAGTGAAATGAAATTAACAATGAAATACAACTTTTTCTGTTGATATCTTAAATATATAACTTTATTCATTATTGTACAACTCTTGGTTGTTTTTTTTTTTTAACATGTGGGAGATTTAAAAAGTCACCCAGTGATTTTTATAGTGCAACCGTATGCTAGATAAAGATATTTAAGCTGTCAGTATAAACTGCTTCTGTTTTCATTTTGCATTTAATTTCAATGCCAGACTCAAGGCATAAATTTTTCATCACCTGCAATGCTATGAATAAAAGATTAAAAAAAGAACTGAGAAGAAATTCTAACACATGCGGTGCATGCAGCACATTGTGCAGACGCAGTATTCATAACTAGATGTTTAATTTCCATTTTTTTTACGTCAGGAATGTGATTATTTGAGTTAATACATCATGGAGCTAATTTCAAGTATTTTACCTCTACAGAATTCAAGTTTACCTAGTTTGGGCCAAAGAGACCATTCATCCAACTTGAAATCTGAAGTATATGCTCCAAGATTTACATGCTACTTTGTTGGCACTGCAGAGTTCTATTACTCTCATATTTCTAGAAGGGGAATATTTAACATCATATATTTTTTGCTTTATTCCATGCAATAGCATATACATTAACCTTCCCTCATAGTTCAAAGAACTCAGAATTACTGCAATGGTCCCACCTGATGTCAGGTCCTCATTAAGCCTTGCTTCATATTCTCGGCCGAAAGATATAATCAACCCCAAGAGGAGAAATTATGAGTCAGTGTTAAGGCATTTTTTATTTAGTACTTAGGACTGTTTTCTGTAGCACAATGTATCTTCATTGCGATTTTATTAGCTCCAAAGGACTTCCAGGCCTGGACAATTTCTAATTCTTGCCAATAGACTTCTGATGAGCAAAAGATGGGTTGAAGTCCCTTCCTGTCTCCTAAGGAGAGCCTTGGGTCTGCCAGCCTCGCCAATATGAAGCTTACTCTCTTAGGGCAATTGGCAGCCTGCTGAGGAATTGCAGGCCTGTTAGGGACAGCAAGTCATTCACTAAGAGGTTAGTGGCCTCTAATCATGTCTGACTTATTCTCTTTGGCTCTTATTATTCAAATTAATTTGTGGGGGGGGGCGGTACTGGGCACGGAACCTCAGAACCTCCTAACACTGAGCTATAGCCCCAGCTCTCTTCATCTTTTATCTTGAGGCATAGTCTTGCTAAATTGCCCACATTGGCCTCAAACTTGCAATCCTCCCACTTCAGCCTCCCAAATAGCTGGAATTACACATATATGCCCCATTCAAATGAATTTTTTAATGGTTATTGAACAGAAATCCATAAAAAAGGTTTTGAATAAAATAAACCAAATCATGTTCTATTGCATTACTATCAACGGGATATCCAATTAGTTCACCTGGTTAGCAGATAGTGCTAGTGAGGTGAAGGTTATTGTTTCAATTCTGGTGTTGTGGGATGGCAGTTAGGTTTACTTTGTTCCTTGTTCACCGACAGACACCACATCCTGCTAGGATGTTTTATGTGTTATTGGTCACCAAAATAACCACAGTACAAAAGAGACAGTATGAGGCTGTATCATGGAAAATCCATTTCTACAATGAGGTGGCAGAGGTATCAGCATTATCTTGTGTAAGCATTGTACAGCAAAAATTAGTATTTTTTAGTAAGACCTTTTTTTATGCTTATTGTTTATGACTGTAGCGCCAATACATATATCTTCCAACCCTTGAATGGGATTTAATTAGCTTGATTTTATAATATCTTCACTGTATTGGCAAGTTTAATTAAGCTTACTTTACAGATGAAAAAGCTCAAAAGTGAGAGGTGAAGTCACTTGTCTGAGGTCACATCAAATGTCAGGGGCACTTCTCAGATTAGAATCCCTGTCTTCTGTATCTCATTGCATCGTGGTCCCCATGAGACCGCTTTGCCTCTATGGAAACAGCCTGGAGCCACAGTAATATGTCACTATATTATCACTTATTTTCCATTATGCTAGAAGACACAACTTAGTGAAAAGGCATGGGGAGGCGAGGATTACAGATGTATCTTCCTTTAAGCAACACAAATGTGTGGAAATTTGGATTTGCTGAACAGATAAATTAGAGAGTGTCATGCATCACTTAGTCTGTACTATCTCATATTGTTATTAATCACTTTGTTTTGCATGCCCTAACTTCCAAACTAGATAGTAGGCACAAAGATCATGTCTTATATCTTTCTGAATTCATAGTAGGTATTAATAAATATTTATTCATGACAATTGCATTTGATTGGGACAGGAGAGTGGAATATAAGCCTTCATATCCTATGGAAATGGCTATACAGCAGATGAGATAGGCTGTATGATGTTGAGCAGGAATCAGATTTTCCTATTAGCAATTCTAGTATGATGTAGTATATGAAAAAGATTTATGTGAGCAACCGAAACACACTGAGGAGTTCAAACATGAAGAGGACCCATAGACATGATGGTGTTAGGGAAAATTCTTGCAAAGAGGGTCATAGGGTAGAGGAGGCAACTTGTTGCAGTTATGAAAGGTGGAGACCTCACTGTGCAACCTAGATGTCACCTGTCATTGGGGATACAGTGCTGGGTGAAAAAGAGTCGCTCAATATTATAGAATAGAAGACACATGATGTTGGTAGAGAAGTGAAGCAAAATAACTTTTCGGTTTGTAAAATAAGATATTTTTAAGTTATGCCCTTTCTTCATGGCTGAAGTGATCTTATTTATGATAAAATTGTTTTACCTAGAACTTTTCATAAATATGACAATTTTTTGAGTTAGAGAGTGTGCATGTGAAGAATTTTCCCCTTCAGGTAGTTAACTGGAATTGGCTTCTCTTAGTGAGGGACATACTCAAGAAATATTGGGGTTGCTTTGTAAAATGCAGAGCTGGTTTTTGTTTGTTTGTTTTGGTAACAGAGATCGAACTCGGGACCTTGTGCTTGGGAGGCAGGCAGTGGAACCATTGAGCTAAATCCCTGACCCCAGAGCTGTTTTGGAAACAGATCTGAACACTGATTTGATTCAGGAAGGAAATACCAGCCTCAGCAATGAATTCAAGTTCTAATATGCATGTTCCCCTGAGATTAGCTATCACAATTTTTTTGTTCCAAAGCAGATATCCTATTAATGTCTACCATTAAACCTCTGGGCACTGTGGTGCCTCAAAAAATGGCCCTCCAACATCTAGGGCTGGTCTTATTACTAACTCCTACTGCACATAAGAATAATTACTATTTTTCTTACAAATGAATACTTTGTGAAAGATTATTAGAGCATGCAAATTCATTGGTCAACTTTGTTAAAAGTTATAAAATTATAGTCATATGGCATATTCTCAGTTAAAATACATCACTTGCTTTCATGCTATATAGATTTACAGTATAATCATTGAGCAATACGGCCTAATTTTTCTCTTTTGATTTTTTTTTTTTTTTTTTTGATACTGGTCATCGAACTCTGGACCTTGTGCTTGTAAGGCAGGGGGCAGAACCACTGAGCTAAATCCCTGGCCTTCTCTTTTGATTTTTAAAATTATACTAATGAATGTGTGCATTATGTTATTTGAGTTTTGGTGATAATTTACATTCTTCAACATACAAGAAAGTGTACTGAGTACCAAAATTTCAGAGGTTGCTTCTTCCCATCAGAGGAGTGCTTTTAAACTAGAAGGTTCCAGGGCCCATGGACGTCCTGGCAGCGGATGCAAACTGTGGAGGTACACACATACGTCGCATGTTTCTAGTCAGAGACCCCTTAGAACTTCAAAGGAATTCTTGTTTCAAAAAGAAAGGGTAAGAATCATTACTCCAGATATTCAAATTGTGTTCACTTAAAAGAAGATAATATTTGGGCCGGGGATTTAGCTCAGTGGTTTCGCTGCCTGCTGCACAAGCGCAAAGACCCGAGTTCCATCTCCAGTACCAAAAAAAATAAGAAAAAAAAGAAGTTAATATTCATTTCTCTATAATAAGAAAAGATGTATCTATTATTTCAACTTGACTGCTTTATGGATTTGTGGGTACTCAAATAAATAAAAAATGCTATATTTTCTTTCAGAAAAAGAAAAAGAAAGGGCACAAATGAGAACGAAAAAATTTTTGCTAATTATAATTGTACCACATATGCACCAGCAGAAGTTAACAGGGGCAGTTAAAGATTTACTTTTACTTGATATTTAAGATAAAAATAAATCTATTTTAAAAGAGACATTAGATGTACTGTAGTTCTTCCTAGGAAGTAATGTGCTAGTCCACAACACTTGAAGTCCCTTCTAGGTTTATGATGTCCTCATTATGAGCTTCTAGGAGATGTCAAATAATTTTCTTCCTTGATTATCATTCAAGCACATCACTTCAGATGCAAGTTACCCATAGTTAACCTGCACTTTAAAAAGGAAACCTGTTGGAAAAAATATACCTTGAACACACACACACACACACACACACACACACACAAATACGTACACAGAAGATGAGATGTTAGAGGACTGAGTGTTTAGATTTGTGCCATCAACTCAATGAATTCTCAAAAACAAGTTAAACTTGTCCCAAGTCTTTGAAATGTATTTTTTACTCCCATTTGCCTTAAATTGCTTATGAGAAAAATTGTTAAATGTTTCTCCACATATCTAAGATGATTTAAAAAGTACAGTTAAATATCACAGATCTCTACAAACATAATGGCTAGGGAAAGGATCTGAGAATACAGGAGTAATGAGCGACTCCGGTGACTCGTGAGCATATAAATTTGGGAAATCTGAAAGAATGTGAGACTTTTAGGCCCTTAAGAGTTTGTTTGGGGGCTAGTGTTTTTTTCTTCTGAAAATCTTTAATATATTAAACAACTTCCTACAATCAATTTTACCTAAAGGCTTGGAAGACACATTTCCAATCGTGAAATGGCTTCTTGATAATACAGAACACAGCATTTAAGAAGTTAAAATTCTATTGCCAAGACATGTAATAAGTGGGAGTGTGTGTATGATGTTAAAATTAACATCTTTCTTTATTACCTTTAAAATCAGTACTGAAAAAGCATTGATAAACATTTTTTAAGTCATGCTCTTGGGGAAACATTAATTTAATAGGCTCTTCTGGACAATTGGTTCTACTGGAGGAAAATTATAAAAGGTTAAGGTTTATGAGGGGTTTTTTTTTGATTAACAAAATTGTGGGCCAGGACACCTTCTGTTTCTAATCATTTTCTATTAACTTGGACTTTTTTCCTCCAACCTGTAAGTGGGAGGTGAAACCTTATACTTAGTTCTATGGAGGCATTTGCCAGTATACCAAGGCAATTATTATTTGGCCACTTGGAGAATAGATGTAAGGCCAAAAACATTGTTAACAGTGGATATTATTGCTTTGGGTTCTGTTTATTTTCCCCCAGCAATATTAATGGTGTGTTTAAAATTATATAAGCTTATATAGGAGTATATATAAATATAGAAGTAAATGTAAAGATAACGATACAAAACAAATACCACTTTTTTCCCATTAACAAATACTAATGTTTCATAATCAACAGCATGTGATTTAAGGTCTAGATCACCAAAAAGAGACTGCAACCAAGCTATAAAACAGTACCAAAATTTGTAGAGATAATCAGTGGTAAGAAGAGAACTTTCTCAGGTTTCTAAAAGGTAAAGAGCAGATAGATTGATATCATTCTAGATTTTTCTATGTGTGACAGTCATACTACAGGGTGGTTGTTAATGCCTAAGAATGGAGCACTTCATTGTAAATACAAGGTCATTCCGCCATTTTCATATGATCTTTCACTACTCCATTGATAGCTATATGCTGGCTGGAATGTAATATAATTCATGCAGTTATCATTTAAGGTAAAATGCTAAATTGTTAATGTCACTCCAACTGCCCCTTTTTGTAAAGTATGCAGATTTACTTTTCCCATTTGTTCAACTCCAGGGAGTAACTTTCAATTTTGTTAGGTAGCTAAGTGATATTCATTAGGGGCATATGTGAACATTTTTAAAAAGAAAATTCTTGCAGATACAGAACTCTTACTTAAAATTGTGTCTACATCTTATGTGCCAACTTATTTAAATTATTAATATTCAAATGGCTTTTGATCTCAGATCATCATTTTATAATCATTTTATCTATAGCAAAGAGGGTTGGCCCTACCATTTCTCTGTAATAATTCTGTTATGCTCCAAATTCAAGATTCATACTTTCAGTAAGCCTAAAGTGATCATTTTCTCAATTTATTTGTAAGACTGTAGGCAACTTATTAATAAGATGAATTTTAGAATGCCCCAGTAAGAATGTAAAATAACTTATGAAACACACAGTGTACTATGTAACATCACCAATCACAGGAGATTCAGGGTAACTTATATTGTTTTCAAGCACTTGTCACAGTGATACCTAGTAATATTCCCATCTGTGATACATTAGAATACAGTTGAATCAATGTACTAGTCTCCTGAAGATGATTTTTATGAAGTTTCTATTATATAATACATTTAAATACACTTCTATTTTCTTCTTTCCTCTTCCCTCCCTCCCGTCTGTCTGTCTGTCTTTCTTTCTTTCTTTCTTTCTTTCTTTCTTTCTTTCTTTCTTTCTTTCTTTCTTTCTTTCTCTCCTTGTGGTACTGGGGATAGAAGCCAAGGCCCCACACATGCTAAGCAGGGTCCCTGTACCACTGAGATACATCCCCAGCCCATTTTTTAAAATAAAAAGCCTGGTGTGGTGGTGCACACCTGTAACCAGCTCTCTGGAAGGCTGAGACAAGAGCATTGCAAGCTGGAGCCCAGACTAGGAAATTTAGTGACTTAGCCAGATCCTGTTTCAAAATTAAAATAAAATGGGGGGGGGCCTGGAAATATAACTCAGTCCAAAGGCAAAAAAAAAAAAAGGATCTCACTAGGTTTCCCAGGCTGGCCATCAAGTTGTAATACTCCTGTCTCAGCCTCCCAAGGATCTGGGAACACAATATTGGTGCCATGCCCAGAGTATACTTTTTTTGATAGTTTATTTCTTTTAAATGATCCCCAAACCTTGGAAAAGATTAAATTAAGAATAAAGTTTTATGCCAGTATTGTTTTTAATAGTTTCCTGGTGCCTTTCTCCTATGATAATCTGATTTATATTATCTTTCAGATCTCTTTTATCAATATATTACTGTGCATAATTATTCTAAATAGTAGCATTGGTATTAGTATAATTATTTATTCATTTCCAGTCATTCAACATGCAATTGGTGCTATTAATGTGGTTAGATATCCTAATTTGTCCTTGTGACTTATAATTAGTTTAAGCAGAAGTCAATACAAAGAAGTTTGTAAGAAATGTTTTCTAGTGTTACAAGCATGTCCGTGGATATAAAATTCAAAGATTTTCTTTCCTTCATAATATACTATAATATGGTTACAAGAGCATTGAAATTCATCTTGTTAGAATGGTAGTAATATATCCCACCAGGACTACTGTTCCTAGTAGCAATTTAAAATAATTATTGTGAGACTTGATGCTAGACATCAGGTTTGCAATAGAATTACAATGAGGGAAGTGTATTAGAGACAAAACATTGCTGGAAGAAAACTTCATAATGGCGCAATTTGGAACTAAACCTCAATTTTACAGTAATAGATTCTCTTTATGATGGCACAAAGGAGTGAATGCACTTAGCAAATTTAAATCTATTATTAGTCATACTTTGTGGATTGCAGTGCAAAAAGGAGAAAAGAAATTAGCTTTTTAAGTATGTTCTTATATAAAACAGGTTCTAGTAAGAACAGTTTTATATAAAATCTCCTTGTAACAGTTCAGAAGGACTGTCAGTCTTTGTAACCGCATGGAAGCGTCCAGGTTTGAAAGTCTTTCCAAAAATAGTTTTGCAGTTCTCTAATTTTAAATTATAAGTTTCTGAATTCAGGGTACATCCAACATCAGAACATTTCTTATTTACAGAAATAGAGTACAGAACAAGAAAGACAGAGTTAATTTGGTCTCTGGTTCTTACTGTGATCTCGCTCCTTAAATGAAGAAGTATTTGTAGTTCACATTAGCACCACAGCAATAAACTCAGCAGTGTTAACCCAGTGGAGTTCTGCTAAAGTAAAAGGAGTTTCAATTGGCAATTTTACAGAAGAAGCCAGCAGCAACAAATCAAAATCAAAACACACAAAACCCAAGCTTCCATTTTCAAGTTACTAAAATGTCACATTTTTGTTTAATTATGATCCATTTTCCTATCCTATATCAAAATTATACCCAGTAAAATACTTGATAGTAGCATAAGTCAGTTAAAAAAAATAACATGAGAGTGAAGCTCAGCCAGTCCCAGCACCTGGAAGGAAGCTCCTGAGCTGCCATCCCAAGCTCCTAGGGCAGAGAAGGTGAGATGTGTGGGCCCAGAAGCAACCCCCCTCCCCCATGGAAATGAGAAGACATGTAAACAAGCCTCAAAAACAGACTTCCAGATCACCTACAGCAACCCAAAAGGGAAATGAGATGGAACACTCTGATACTCAACCACCTGGACTCTCTGAACTGGCAACAAAAGAGGATCTGGGAAAAATGAAATCAGAAATAATTACTCAGATAACAGCAAAGATTGTGCTCATGGTGCAAGACATGATTAATAAATCTAGAGAGGACACAGATGAAAATATAGAGGATCTGAGGAACTTGATGGAATCCCAACATAGGAAACAAATGGAATCCATAAAACAGATACAAACAGATTTCCAAGAGATTAAAAACTACATCAAAAGTCTGAGCAGCAGAATGAACCAATGTGAGGATAGAATTTCATATATAGAAGATAAGATTGCAATTAGTGAGGAGGAAAAGAAAAATTGCTTTAAAATTGTAAGGGAACATGAGAAATCAATCCAGCAGCTGCTAGATGATGCAAAGAAGAATAACATAAGACTGATTGGAGTCAACGAAGAAAGAGGAGAGACTGCAGATGACATAAAAAAACTCTTCACAGAAGTGATGGCAGAAAATTTCGCAAGGAGGGGAAAAGAACTTGACATACACATAAGTGAGGCATATAGGACTCCAGCTAGCCTTGATAAAAAAAAATCTACACATAGGCATATAATAGTTAGGATTCCAGAAATCCAACAGAAGAATAAAATTCTACAAGCAGTGAGAGAAAAGAAACAAATCACATACAAAGGAAAGCCCAGCAGAATCACACCAGACTTCTCAATGCAAACTCTCAAGGCAAGAAGAGCTTGGAGTGATGTATTTCAAGACCTAAAGGAAAACAGCCTCCAACCCAGACTGATGTACCCTGCAAAACTATCTTTCAAAATTGATGGAGAAATAAGATAATTTCATGTTTAAAGAGCACCTCAGGAACTTAATGAATATCAAACCGGCACTCCAAAAAATTTTAGACAATACCCTAGGAAAAGACAATGAGGATCACAACTCCAGGAAACCCAGCAGAATGAATCCATTAGGCATGACAAATTAAATGCAAAGGGGGAGAATCCAACAAAAAGAAAAAGTCATTACAAGGCTTTAAAACTTTTGACTTCATCTCCCGAATGAGTGTATAATTCAATCTTATTATTGTACTGATTAGTATTTTTCTGATTCTAGAATTGCACACCATTCCTTGTGCTACACTGGCTATTTATCATCTTCTTATGTCTACATTTTAATTGGGTTGTCTAATAATGAGCTTTAAGAATTCTTTATATATTCTGCTCATAGGTTACATGCATTGTCAATATGGTCTGTTTAAAGACTACTTTTCATTTTAATGATGTCATTTAAAGTTCTAAATTTTGATGGAATCTCATTTATCAATTTTTTTCTTTTATACATCATGTTATTCGTATCCTAGGTAGTTCTTGTCTACCCTGAATTCATAAATATTTTCCCTTATAATTTCTTCTTAAAGTTTTATACTTTTAGGCTTTCTTATTTAGGTTCACAGATCCCTTCAAGTTATTTTCATGTATGAAAAAAAGGGTTGAGGTTAATTTTTTATATATGGATACCAGGTGTTCTAGTGCCATTTGCTCAAGACACTGTCTCTTCCTTGGCTCTTGAATCGAGTTTATATTCTATAAAATGCTAATGTTAAATAATCTTTCAAAACTCAGTGGACCATATATGTGTGGTTCTATTTCTAGATTCTCTGTTTTATTCAAATGATCTATATGTCTTTCCTCACACCAACACTGCCTTGATTACTGTAGCTTTAGAAGAAGTCTTAAAATTGGGTGCTAAACGTCTTCCAACACTGGTTTTTTTGTTTTTTGTTTTTTTTTTTTGGCTTTTCTGGGTCCTTTGTACTCCTACATAATTTTTAAATTTCAATATCCAGTTCTTCATTTATAGCAAGTATACACAGACCTGAATTTTTATATATACCTTGCGTTTTCTAATCCTGCTAAATTCAAGTACAAGTTCTAGGGGTTCCTAGAGATTTCTTAGTATTTTCTCTGTAGATGATCATTTCATCTACATATAAAGATTTTGCTTCTGCCGTGCCAATCCTATCCTAGTTGTGTCATTTTTTTCCCAGACTATTTTGGTTTAGACCTATGTTTCAAAGTCTAATGGACAGATGAAGAGTAGGCATATATGCCCTTGTTCCCCACTTTAGGGAGAAAGCATTGTATCGTCTCCATTCATAGAAGGAGTTCTTGTTGGAAGTATGGAGTACATGTCTTTAATCTGTTGAGAAGGTTCTGTTCTACTTCTAGTCTCCTGATAGCCTTTACCATGAACAGCTGTAGAATTTAGTCCAATACTCTTTCTCTAACTAGTGACAGGATCATATGGCTTTCTCCTTTCCTCTGTTAAAATGATGACTTTTGGGGGTGGATCTTCCAATGCTGAACCAACACTGCCATCCCTATAACAAAACCACTTTCTACATCCTGCCAGATCTGATTTCTAATAGTTTTTTTTGTTAAACAAATTTCTATGTTCATACTTTTTTCTTCTATTATCTTTATCCAGTTTTAGGATTAGCACAATGTTGATTTCCTAAAATGAGAGAAGTGTTCCTTCTTTTTTCTGCTTTAAATGTTTGATATAATTTATCAGTTAAAATGTTTATGAGCCTGCTGTTTTCATATAGGTAAGTTTTCAACCTAGGAATATACTTTCTTTAATACATGCTATTCAAATTTTATATTTCCTCCAGAGTTTGTTTCATTAATTTGTCTTCCAAGGTACTTCTTAGAAGTTGTCAAATTCATTTCAAAAAAGATTTTTGTAATATGCTTTCTATATCCTTTTAAATTCTGTAAAATCTGTGGTAATGTCTCTTAGATCTTAATATTGTAATTTAAAAAATGTATAACTGATATTGTGTAACAGGAAGAAAAGGTCTAAAAGAGCAGGGGAATTGGGAGGGGTAGGAGAAGGGAAAAAAGGGAAAGGAAAAAATATGAGAAGAGGAAAAAAATGGAAACAAAGTCTTTGCAAATAGGGAAGGGTGGAGGGGGTGAAGGGAGGGCAAGGGAAGGGGAAAAAAAATAAGAAACAAGAGATTCATGTTATGGTACAAGATCCCAATGATGAATGTAACTGTATTTTGTACCTAAAATGTACCAATAAAGTCAATGGGGGAAAAAAAATAACATGAGGGGCCGGGGATTTAGCTCAGTGGCTCTCGCGCCTGCCTCTCAAGTGCAAAGTCCTGAGTTCAATCCCCGTTACCAAAATAAATAAATAAATAAATAAACAAACAAATAAATAACTAAATAATATGAAACATTTCCATAATGTTATTGACTGGACAAAGGAATACAGTTGTAATCCTTAAGAAATAGTAAGTGTAAATCTGGTCTGAGATATTTCACTTTATCTGTCAAAATGAGTTGAATTGGGAAGGTTAATTTTATATAAAATTTGGTTTTGTTAGACTGAGGAATAAGAACACAGGATGGACAAATAATGGTCACCTTTAAAATAGAGTTCTATACAATACAAATGGGTTAGTTATAAACTAATAGTCCAAAGGAATTACTTAAAAAGGCATTTTCCATCAATTATCCACATTAACTATCTGTATTAGCAATTAAAATTATTATCCTATGATTTTGTTTTTCTTCTATATCCACCTGTATCTGCCTTAGTTTAAACGTTTGCATACACATTTATCCTGGTGGGCTTCAGTTAGTGGTCTGTACAAAGGTTTACATAAATTCAACTCTGACAATACTGAATTAATCTAAAATATCCTGTCTACTCTCTTTTCTTCACTTTCAAAGACAATGACCTTTCCAGTTTTTCCTCCATTACTCAGTCTTCAGTATGTAATAATACCGCACTTCAGCACTGTGGCATGTCTCTCCCTCTGCATACTGGGTGTTTTCCTCCATTCCACAGCTTCAGTTAGCATCTATGTTGCTGATTACTCAAATCACTCAAACCTATATTCTTCACTCAAATCCAAATCCATCTAACCATTTGCCTCCTGAGTATCTATCTTCAGACACTGCATGGATATCTCAAACTTAATGTGCCCCATACTGAACTTGGCATCTACTTTCTCCCCTAAACCAAAGATTTTCTTTCTCAAATGTAGTTCACCTTAGTTAACCACCTGCTGTTTTCCAAGTTATAAACCATCTACCATCTCTGGAGTATATGTCTTCTTTTTCTACATTTAACCTATCTCCAACATCAGATACTTCTACCTCCTACTTCACAAACTTACCCATTTCCATGTATTACCACTTCCACTGTCTTAATTCAGGCCACTATCATTTCTCTATAGAATTATTGTGACAGCCTTCCATTTTTTCTCACTGTAATATAATACATTCTCAATTTTATAGATTCTTCCAAATTATGTTCTAAAAATAATAAAGAAAAATACCAATGCATAAATTTTTTAAACCCTTGATAAAATGCACCCAAATAAATATAAATGACAAAGATAGAAAAATTTGCAATACATATAACCAAGAGTTAATGTTGTTAATTCATAAAGAACTTTCACAAACCAGTACCTGAAAGAAATATGGACAGGGGACTCAGGCAATCAATTTACATTTAGGTAGAATATAAAGAATAAATAAAGTAGAATATATTTTAGAAGAATATAAAATGATGCTTAGCTTTACTCGTAAATGAAACACAAATTAAACTTAGATATTTTTCACCTCTCAGATTGAGAGATTTAAAAGCTTGAGTTGTACATGTGTGAAAATAAACCCTATCATATACTACTGATGGGCTTGTACATTAGCATAATTTCTTTGGAATAAATAGCTGTTAAAACTTAAACAGTTTATCTATTTAAAATTTAAAGAATAATTATCTTTAATCAGATTTTCCTACTTCTAGAGGCATATCTTCCAAACATAAGCATATCTACATTCAAATAAATAAACAGGAATGTTTATTGCAGCAAGTTTTGTAGTAAGAAAAGATGGAAGATCACTTGAATATTAATCAATTAAACTTTGGTTAAATAATTTGTGGAAATACATATTCTGCAGTATTGGGAAGAAGTTTAAAAGAATAATGTTGACCTTCATGGAGTCATATGGAAAAAGTAAGATGTAGACTAGTTTGAAAAATAAGTTATTTTGTGTAAAAAAGAATGCATATGCATTTATAGACATTCTCTGAAAAAACACATAAAAATGTTCACAGGGATCACCTTTGGGGATTCCTGTTGTGCCGTGTCATGTACTCCTTTTTCAATAATTAAAAACAAGTAGTTATGAAAATTACAAACACTGCCTTGTTATCCCTGCTTGGAAAAGATTTAGTGGCTTGTACCAAGCAGTAGAAACTTATGGCACATTTAAGGCCACACCCTAGCATCACCTGGTGAAACTTGAACCCTCTCTCCAACACTCTCTGGTCACAATGAACCTCCTCATTTTCTGAAAGGCATTTGAACCAATCTTCCTATGTTCTTAGCCTTTGCTTGGCTGACTATGTATCTAGTCTCAGCTTGATAGTTTTTTTTTTTTTTTTTTTTTTTGGTACTGGAGATTGAACTCGGGTCCTTGCGCTTGCACAGCAGGTGGCAAAACCACTGAGCTAAATCCCTGGCCCAGCCCCAGCTAGATAGTTTCTTACACCAGGGAGGTTTCTCTGATCTTCATATCATTTTTTATAGAACTTATCACATTTAATGTTTAATTGTAAATCTTTCCTACTATTAGACTAAAAGTTCCACAAAGACAGGTACAACAGTCCTATAATAATTATAATCCCATTGATTAACATAATGGCGGGCATGCGGCAATGTTATGGTTTATATTTAAAATGTCCTCCCAAATCTCTTATGTTGAGAATTCTTAATTAGGTCATGGAATGGTATACTCATCTGTGGATTCACCCATTGATTTGCTCAGTAGTAACTTTTGTGCTGTTAGGAAGTGGAGCCTGGTTGGCAGGGTGGGTCAGTGGGGGTGTGACCTGAAAAAGTGTATTCTTATCCCTAGCT
This sequence comes from Heterocephalus glaber, assembly GCF_053883595.1. Lineage (NCBI taxonomy): Eukaryota > Metazoa > Chordata > Mammalia > Rodentia > Bathyergidae > Heterocephalus > Heterocephalus glaber. The sequence goes on along the minus strand of NW_028258312.1, from coordinate 19,804,488 downwards.
CCTCTCTTCTCTTTCTCTGTTCCTGACTGTCATGAGGTGATCAGCTTTCCTCCACCATGCATTTCCATCTTGCTGCTTCTGCCTCTGAGCCAGCCAACCATGGCCTGAAACTCCAAAATTCTGAGCCAAATTAAACCTCTTCTATTTTAAGTTGTGAGTGTTACGTATTTTGCTCCAATGATGGGAAAGTGTCTAATACAGAAAATTGATACCGAGAGTGGAGTCATTGCTGTGACTGTACCTGACCATGTGGATCAGAAGCCTTTGGAACTGGTTTGTGGGAGGAGTTAGATAGGTTTGGCGATGCCAGCTAGAGAAGTCTTAGAAAGCTGTAGGCAGAGCTTGATGAGCAGATCTGGTCAAAGCTCAGAAGACCAGAATGCTGATGGGAATGCAAACAGCAAAGGCCAAGCTCATCATGAGGTTTCAGTTGGGAATGAGGGCTCCTTTGCAAACCAGTGTAAAGGTGATGTGTGTTACACTGTGGCACTCAGAAGACTCAGAATCTCAGTTTTGAGATTAAAGGCAGTGAACTAATTGATCTGGTAGAGGAAATTTCAAGGCAGTTCAACATTAGGCTGTGCCATGGATACTGCTGGCTACATTTAGCCCGACCCATACTGAGAAGCAGAAATGAAAAGTGGAACCAAAAAAATGTGAAACTTCCACCAGAAAGGAAGTGCCTGAAGAACTGAGGCTGAGGACAGTGTGATTGCTGAAAAGATTAGCATTGAAAAGAAGGCAATCACTTTGCCTCAGGACAATATGAAAAATTTATCCAAGAATCAGTTTGGAAGTACTCCTTCCCTTCTAATTTCATTGAGGAATCTAAGGAATGTTGGCATTAGATCTTTTCTGAAATTCTTGTAAAATTTGGCAGTGAATCCACCAGGTCCTGCGTTTTTATTTGTTGGTAGGTTTTTCATTACTGTCTCAATTTCATTGTCTGTTATTGGACTGTACAGGGTTTTTGTATCTTGTTTGTTCAGTTTTGGTATTTCATGTGAGCCTAGAAATCTATCCATTTCTTTTAAATTTTCCAATTTACAGGAGTACAGGTATTCAAAGTAAATACTAATAATGTTCTGGATTTTGGTGGTGTCCACTGTTATTTCATTTTTTAAAAATTTCTAATTACATTGATATAGTTATTTTTTCTCCTTTCTTATCAGCATATGTTTGTAACTCCATAATAATTGTAATTTCATTGTGGGGAGTTGGTACATCCAAATCTGGCTAGGGATTTGTCTATTTTGTTTATTTTTTGGAGACCCAGCTCTTTGATTCATTAATTCTTTGTTTTGTTTTGATTTTTAGTCTCAATTTTATTATTTTCTACTTCAAGTTTTATAATTTCCTTTCTTGTTCTAGCTTTCAATTTAGACTTTTCTTGTTTTCCTAGGCCTTTGAGGTGCATCATTAGGTGATTTACTTGAGCTTGCTCTGTTTTTCTAATGTGAGCATTCACAGAAACTTCCTTCTTTGGTCTGTTTTCATTGTGTCCTATGTCGTACTGGCGTTGTTATTTGAGTCTATGAACTTATCACTTTCTTGATTTCTTCTGTGACCGTTGATTATTCAAGGGTGTGTTATTTAATCTCCAGGTGGTTGGAAAATTTCTATGTTTACTTTTGCCATTGATTTCTAGTTTCAGTGCACTTCTATGTTAGTTAGAAATATTGCAGGCAGGCAGACAGGGCTAGGCCTTAGAAGAAGTCAGTACAGAAGATAAGAACACATTAAAACTATGGCTTGGAGGAGCATTCATTGAAGGCCAGGCCTCAAGATAAAGATAAAATATCTATACCTATATACTTTCCCAAGGGATGAACAATAATGATTGATATTCAAAATAGGCATCAGTCCTCTTGGGTAGGGGACCAAGACTTGACCCATCCCTTCCAGAAAAGGTCCCTGTTTTTCCCATGTACACTTGCTATGTGACTTTGTTCCCCATTAGATCAATATTACCTAAGTGACTATACTTGTAATCACCTTGTGCCCACCTTGTGATTTCATACCCACTTCATGATTTTGCTCTATAAAGGCTCCCCTGTAAGTGGAGTCTATGGCAACCCACTTTTCGAGTCCCCTCCTGTGCTTCTCAGGCAGGAAGTGTCTATCCCTTAGTAAATATTTTCTACCTTGAAACTCAGTTGTTCCTTAGAATTCATTCTTCAGTTTTTGGAAACACTAACTCAGCGTATCAGACATCTAGCAGGTTGGGAGTTTCATCTGTTTCCCTTTTATCATCCCTAGATCAGTACGCTCTGATCATATACATGGAATACTTTCTCTTTCTTTCTTTCTTTGTTTCTTTCTTTGTTTCTTTCTTTCTTTTTTCTTTCTTTCTTTTCCTTCCTTCTTTCCCTTCTTCCCACCTTCTTTCCTTCATTTCTTTTCTTTTGTGGTTTCATGGCACTGGGGATTGAACCCAGGCATGCTTTGCCACTGAGCTACATCCCCAGCTCTTACTTTTCTTGAGATTTGATCTCATTAAGATGCCTAGGCAAAATGCAAACTTGTGATCCTCCTGCTTCAGCTTCTCCCATTGCTAGGATTACACACATGTGCCACCAGGCCCAGCTACATGGGTAATTTCAATTCTTTTATATTTAATTAAGCAAGTGTATGGGGCTAGTATATGGTCCTCTTTTTGAAGAAAATTCTGTGTTGCTGAGAAGAATGTGTATTCTATTGTAGTAGAGTGGAAGACTCTGTAGATATCTACTAAGTCCATTTGTTCCAAAGTGTGGTTCAACTATGATATTTATTTTATTGAATTTACTGGTATTTGGTGCATGTATATTTACAGTTGTCATGTCTATCTGTTGATTTGTCCTCTTAACTCATATGCAGTGACTCTTCTGATCAGCTCTGGCTTGAAATCTGCTTTGTTTGAAAATAGAATAGTTACTCTTGCCTGGTTTTAGCCTCTCATTGCATGAATTAGGCATACAAGCTTAAATAACCATGGTTCTCTTATATGAGAAATGCAAAGTATAAATAATTTTAAAGGAAAAAATAGGATTAGATAATAGTAATTAGAAAGATAGATCTTTTGCAAATGGAGAAGGAATCTAGAAATGTAGGGAAGGAAAAGAAGGAGAAGGGTAAATAAAAAGAATTAATGTGTACATGCACCAACTCCCCACAATGAATATAATCCCTATGTACTGAAAACATTCACTAATAAAAATTTGGGTTTTTTTAGATACATTAAAGGCATTTTAGGAAGTAGTTAGGCCGCACCCATCACAAGCACAAGGGTGTGAAAGGGTAAACTCCTTTAAAATATTTTGCTTTGAGAAGACAGCCCCAGGATGTTCTGCTTATTCAGAGCCACCTATAGAAATATATCCTAGAGTTCAGCCATGCAAGCTCTCAGAGGCCTCTGTAGCAACAGCCCAAGAGAACCAGGCTACTGTTCAAGCTGTTGGCAGACCTTGGTATTATTCACATGGTACTGGTTTTCCAGACATGCAAAATACAAGAGTTATGGGGTCATAGAAGTTTCCTCCCATATTTCTGAGGAAGGTCTGGAGGGGCGAGAAATGTGCCCTGTTGAGGGCAATACAGGAAGCTGACAGAGTGAAGCCAAAGGATCAGTGGAGACCCCAAGAAGATGGAGATGTCAGGAATGTGAAATGTCTTCTGACAAACATTTCTGGCAGTGATCAAACCCAGCCCAGGAGGGGGGGTAACCAGCAACTTCATAGAGGTGGGGCCACCAGAGCCCTTAGAAGTTCACATCTTACCACACACCCCCTCCGTTGTTGGACATGAAGGTACAGGATTCAATAATGGTTTCTCACTGGGTTTCAGTCTTGCTTTGGTCTCATTCATTTTTATTCCCTTCTTTCTTTTCCTTTCTTTCTTCTCTCCCTCTCTCTCTCTCTCCCTCCCTCCCTCCCTTCCTTCCTTCTAGAAATGCTTACTCTCTCTCTCTCCCTCCCTCCCTCTCTCCCCTTCTTCCTTCCTTCCTTCCTTCCTTCCTTCCTTCTAGAAATGCTTACTTTGTGTAACTGAACATGGGCAGTATTTGACTTTCTGATTTTCATAGGGGCTCACAGCTAAAAGTTTGCTTTCAATCTCAAAGGAGACTTTGGACTTGGACTTTTCAGCAGAGCCAAAACTGTTAAGACTTTGGCAACTCTTAGAGATGGGCTAAATGCATTTTTCATAATGAGATGGACATGAGCTTTCCGGGGGCCAAGGCAGAATTCTATGGGTCAGATAAAAAATGTTCCCAAAATTCCAATGTTTATGGAAAATGATTGGATCGTGGGGCACTATACTCCTCAGTGGATTCATCCTTTATTTAGTTCAGTGTTTCGTGTATTATTAGGTGCTGAAACCTTGTTGGTGGAGTGGACAGTAGGGCTTAACCTGGAAGGATGTAGTCCTGTCTTCAGCTCCACCTTTCCTCCTGTGTGTTTCTTGGCTGCTGTGAGGTGAGCAGCTTTTCTCCACCAGGCCGTTCCACCATGCTGCTTCTGCCTTGGATCCAGCTGACCATGATAGAAACCCCCAAACCATGAGCCAAGTTAAAATTTCTCTCCTTTAAGTTGTATGTGTTGGGTATTTTGCTCCAGTGTCAGGTAAGTGACTGATACAGGTAAGTGTTCACTGAATAGTCTTTGCATAAATACATGTATATGTATAAAAAAGTCAAAGAAATTATATATGTATATATCTCCTTATTCATTTAAGGATTATTAAGTAGCTACCAGGGTCTAAATTATATTAGATACTTTGGAAGTAAAAGGTAAAGAATGAGCTGAATGTGGGCATTTGGTATTGCTAAAACTCATATAACTGCTCAAAATAACTAAAAGCATGTAAATAATGGCAAATGAACATTTGCCAGTTTATCAAAGGATATAGGTGTGGAATATAGGAATGAACAAAATGGGAAAGGAATGCATAAGTGTAGATGTCTTGGTGAATGTGAGATTTTAAAGATCTTTAGTGAAGTATGATTGATGGGATTGGGAATAAAGGGCTTTCAAAGTGAGGGCAAGAATATAAGAACACAGGGTAGTCTGGGAAGTGGGAATATAGCAAATGGAAGATAATCATTCATTAAAATTGCTTGCTTTTGCCATATAACCTTATGAGAACTCCATTTTCAACCAAGTCAGGTATTGCTACACTCCCCTGAAGTAGACCCTCAGAGGCCAAACTAGAGAAGTCTCCCATTGTCCTTTCTGAACCCAAGGAAACCTGGAACCTTATTGCTGAATTGTACATGGTGCCTCAAAGTGTCCAGCTTTCATGGAATTTGGTGTGTGTGTGTGGGGGGGTTTCTTAGGCCAGTAAACACTTTTGAAATCTTCAAAGAAATATAAAAACAAGATATCCATTTAAAGAAAATAGCATAGTAAGGACTTTTATTTCTCATAGAGCTACAGCAACATTAATAGCCCATGGCTCATATTTTTCTTCCAAGTCTGGTACCCGAGTCCTCTTGAGTAGAGATTCTTTCTACTCAATAGTCTGTCATATTTGACCCTTTTCATTCCATTTCCCTGACTGTTGTCTCTTCATCTAAGCCCTGTCACTTCTTTCCTGGGAAACTACTTGATTTCTTCATTCTTTTTCCACTTAATATCCATTTTTCTCCTCAATTTAACCAGAATAGGATTCCTGTACCATGGCACTGTCTTTTCTTTCCACTCCATATGCTTTCTCCATTGGTGATCATTTTCTACCATTTGTTTAAAAATCAGTTGTACAATTATGACTCCCAAATTTGTGCTTTAGTCTTGACTTTCTCCCTGAGTTTCCAGTAGAAAACTCAACACATCCCCACATAGACTTATCCTCTCTTGCCAAGCCTCTTTTCTTCAATATGTCTCATTTTTCTCATGCCACCACCCTGCTCTCAGAGGATCAAATTAAAAGTGATCACTTTTTTTTCCCTCCCACACATACATACTTGCTTAACATATTTTACCAATGCTGCCAAATATTTCCAAAGTGTTTACTTTCTTTTCATGTCAGCTGCACTGCAGATTCTAGTCTCAGCAACTCAGGGTGGGGAAGTCCAGTTTTGTAATACCTGGTTTTCAGGTCTGAAGTACTGCCCACCTCCAGGCCATCTTCTGATCTGGGAGGACAGCCTTGATACAACACCCTTCGAATGAATTACCAAAATATTGGGTGGAGGGATCACTGGTATCCGATTCCAAATGGTGTACACCATGTCGTCTCCAACCACATTTTCCACGTGCCTACCTTCTCACCACAATGAACCACTCTCTATTTTCAAACAGTGCCAAGTTTTTTCCACATCTCTGTGTCTCTGCCAATGCAATTTCCTCAGCCTGGCATATGCCTTCCCCACTTCCCATCTGGCCAGTTCCTATTACTCTTTTCATTCAATCTCACAAATCATCTCTTACATGCAATCTTTCTTCTCTTCTCCCAAGCTGAATTAGATTGCTTATCTGTGTTCTGATATTACATTAAACACACACATAAAAATATGTTATGATCAGCTTTTTTAGGATAAGCACTACTAAACTGGTTCAACGGCTAAACTATGAATTCTGTGATTTCTTCAGCACAGTGTTTGACGCATAGAAAACCTTTAATACATGTATGTTGACTGAATGAGTAGAAAAACTTGTATGGCTTTGCTTTCCACACTATACTCTATGAGACTGGCTCAAATTGTCTGTTCCTCCCCCAGTATCATTTTTTCTTTATGTCTCAAGCCTCAGAATCAGGGCTTTGTGCCTCATATAGGTCATAAATATTTTTTATTGGCATTTATATCCATTTCTAAACTTTTACTCATACTATGTCTCCTCTTTGGAAAGGTTTCTGTCTCTTCCACCAGTACATTTCTAATCCCAGCTTAGAAACCCTTCCAATCTTTCATGCTGGTTGTGGACTAAATTTGTATTCTCATAAATCTACATCATTTGTATGACATGATTTATTGTATACACATGAACACATAATTGCACATACATTTTGTTTTATTGGTTCAACCATGTGAAAATGCCAATATTCAAATATGCTTACAAAAATGGCAATATCATGCATTCCAACCTCACTATAACATTTTGAAAGCAGGTTAGTATGTCACAAAGTATTTCATATTTTTATGGTTTTGGCCTAGAGTTATCACTGGCACAATTTTATGCAGACAGTACATAAGTGGCTCTCAAAGTGAGGCTCATGGGACACTACGAGCCCCCAAGAACTTTCCAAGAAATCAAAACAATTTAAATAATAATACTAAAATGTTATTGGCCTTTTTCATTGTGTTGAGATTTGCACTGATGGTGCAAAAGCAATGGTAAGTAAAACCGCTAGTGCTTACATGAGTCATTACAGTGGTACCAGACTAGATTCATTGCCACATGCTTTCATATTTAAAAAATAAAAAACCATCCTCACTTAGGAATGCCCTTGATGAAGCAGCAAAAAGGATCATCAATTTTATTGAATCATGATTCTTGCACAGGCATGTCTTCATATGCTGTGTTATGAAATGAGAATACACACAAAGCTCATCAGTCCAATCCTCAAGTACAATGTTACCTAGAGAAGAAGCATTCATGTTGAGGTGCAGGGTAAACTCGTTACTTTTGCCATGGAATATCAGCTTTACATGGAAAAACTCCCACTGACAGGTATTTGGTTGAGACTTTTAAAAAATGAAACAAAGCACGACTGCCTTTTAAAGGAAAACAATTAGCACCATTTCCTGACAATGATAAAATTCAACCATCCAAGCAATATCAGAATTTTGGAACACTTACATCTACTACCATAATCTTTACAGATTCTTACTATTTAATTTTATTCTGAGGAGATCATAGGGATATTTTAATACTGTATAATAAATATATCAATATTTGAACATCTATATAACTCAGTAGGTCAGTAGTTTCCAAATGAGCAAAACATGATGTTTTTTTAATCTTACATGGTCAGTGACACAAATTGTAAAATACAGTTTCAGATTTTACACTGCAACTAAACTAAGAAACTATCAGTTGTTGAGTTTTGGTGCAGTATTAAAAAAGAATATCCCAAACTACCAGAAACAGTAATAAAAATCTTCCTCTTTTTTCCAATTATATACATGTGAAACCAGGTTTTCTTCACATTCTTCAATCAAAGTAAAATATCGAGTGGCGTGGAACACGCCGAATCAGCCTGCTGCAGACAGGCAGGTCTGCGGACACCCTAACAAGGTCGTGAGTGGCGTGGAACATGACGAATCAGCCCGCGCCCTGGCAACAATCCACTGGACCCCCCGCTGCTCCTCTATACAGCCACCTGGTTCCACACTACAAAGACACAGAGGACACCGGACCACCAGACCATGGTACTGAGTCCCGCTGCTCCTGGCCCAGAGGTAGGGGCTTCTAAGCCGCCATCCCACTGGTCCTGGACCAGAGGAAGGGGTTTGCCGGCCACCATCCCTCCTGTTGCTCCCAGCCCACAGGAAAGGGCTTTTGGGCCACCATCCCTACTGCTGCTCCCGGCCCCTGTCCCACCTCTCCCAGGTCAGAGGAGGTAATCTGTGCAGGCGCCAACAGCTGCCCCCCCCCAGTCGAAATGAGAAAACATGTAAATAAGTCTCAAAACCAGACTTCCAGATCACCTACAGCAACCTCAAAGGGAAATGAGATGGAACACTCTGATACCCAACCACCTGGACCCACTGAACTGGCAACAAAAGGGGATCTGGAAAAAATGAAATCAGAAATAATTTCTCAGATAAAAGGAGAAATTGTGCCCCTAGTGCAAGACATGATTAATAAATCTAGAGAGGAGCTGAGGAACATGATGGAATCTCAACATAGGAAACAAATGGAATCCATAAAACAGATGCAAATAGATTTCCAGGAGATGAAAAACATTGAAAGTCTACACAGCAGAATGAGCCAATGTGAGGATGGAATGTCACATGTAGAAGATAAGATTGCAATTAGTGACAAGGAAAAGAAAAATTGCTTCAAAATTATAAGGGAACATGAGAAATCCATCCAGCAGCTGCTAGATGATCCAAAGAAGAATAACATAAGACTGATTGGAGTCAATGAAGAAACAGGAGAGAGTGCAGATGACATAAAAAATCTCTTCACAGAAATAATGGCAGAAAACTTCCCAAGCAGGGGAAAAGAGCTTGACATACAGATAAGTGAGGCATATAGGACTCCAAATAGCCTTGATCAAAAACAATCTACACATAGGCATATAATTGTTAAGATTCCAGAAACTCAACAGAAGAACAAAGTTCTACAAGCAGTTAGAGAAAAAAGAAACAAATCACATACAAAGGAAAGCCCATCAGAATCACAACAGACTTCTCAACACAAACCATCAAGGCAAGAAGAGCTTGGCATGACATATTCCAAGCCCTAAAAGAAAACAGCCTCCAACCCAGACTGATGTACCCTGCAAAACTATCTTTCAAAATTTATGGAGAAATAAGATACTTTCATGACAAAGAGAACCTTAGGAACTTCGTGAATACCAAACCAGCACTCCAAAAACTTTTACACAATATCCTAGGAACAGACATTGAGGATCACAACCCCAGAAGCAAAGCAGAATGAACCCATCTGGCATGACAAGAAATTAAATGTAAAGGGGGAGAACCCAACAAAAAGAAAAAGTCATGGCAATGACAAGTCAATATGTTTCAATTATAACCATCAATGTTAATGGTCTCAATTCACCAATCAAAAGAAATAGACTGGCACAATGGGTCAAGAAGCAAAATCCAACAATATGCTGCATACAAGAAACATACTTAATTCAAAAGGAAACTCATAGACTGAAAGTTAAAGGGTGGAAAACAATACTTCATGTGACAGGAACCCGAAAAAAAGCAGGAGTATCTGCTATCCTCTTTGCAGATCAAGTAGATTTCAAACCAACACTGATTAAGAGAGACGAAGAAGGACACTACATCCTTGTAAAGGGAACTATCCAACAGGAAGGGATGACAATCATAAATATCTATGCACCAAACACTAGTGCGCCCAACTATATAAAACAAATACTAATGGACATGAAAAGTCATATATGCACTAATACAATTGTAGTGGGGGAACTCAACACCCCACTGTCACAAATAGATAGATCAACTAGACTAAAAATAAGTAATGAAATGCTAGAACTCAATCGAACTCTTGAACAAATGAACTTAACAGATGTTTACAGAGTCTTCCATTCCACAAAATCAGAATACGCATTCTTCTCATCTGCACATGGGTCATTCTCCAAAACAGACCACATACTCACTCACAGAACATGTTTAAGTAACTGCAAAGGAATTGAAGTTATGCCCTGTATATTATCAGACCATAGTGCAATGAAATTGGAGATCCATAGCAAAAGGAACTCAAAACATTTCAAAAACACATGGAAATTGAACAACACACTTCTGAATAAGCAATGGGTCACAGAGGAAATTAAAGAAGAAATCAGACAGTTCCTTCAATTAAATGACAATGACAATACAACATATCAGAATCTATGGGACACAATGAAAGCAGCCTTATGAGGGAAATTCATAGCAGTGAATATGCATATTAGGAAAACAGAATGAGCCCAATTAAACAACCTGATGCTGAACCTCAAGCTTCTACAAAAAGAAGAACAGGACAACCCCAGAGCTCATACAAGGGAGGAAATTATAAAGATCAGAGGAGAAATCAATGCAATGGAGACTAAGAGAACGATACAAAAAAATCAATGAAGCCAAGAGTTGGTTCTTCAAAAGAATCAACAAAATTGACAAACCCTTAGCCAACCTTATCAGAAAAAGGAAAGAAAAGGCCCAAATCCATGCAATTAAGAATGAAAAGGGTGAAACTACAACAGACCCAGCAGAAATCCAGAGGATCATCAATGCCTACTTCCAGGACCTATACACCAATAAGATGGACAACATAGAAGAAATGGACAGATTCCTAGATACATATGAATTACCAAAGTTGAACGAAGAAGACCTAAAAATTCTGAACAACCCAATATCAACCAATGAAATTGAAAATGTAATTAAAAACTTATCAACTAAGAAAAGCCCGGGCCCTGCTGGCTTCACTGCTGCATTCTACAAGACATTTAGAGAGGAACTGCTGCCACTACTGTTTAAACTCTTCAATGAAATTGAAAGGGAAGCAATACTCCCAAATTCATTCCTGGAAGCAAGCATCACCTTGATCCCCAAAGCAGACAAAGCCCCAAACGAAAAAGAGAACTATAGGCCAATCTCACTAATGAACATAGATGCAAAAATCCTTAATAAGATACTGGCAAACAGAATGCAGAAGATCATCAAGAAGATCATACACCCTGATCAAGTGGAATTCATCCCAGGGATGCAGGGATGGTTCAACATACACAAATCAATCAATGTAATACACTATATCAATAGAGCCAAGGACAAAAACCATATGATTATCTCCATAGACACAGAAAAAGCATTTGACAAAATCCAACATGCATTTATGATAAAAACCCTACAAAAAATTGGAATAGATGATCTCTACCTCAAACTGATAGAAGCCATCTATGAAAAACCAACAGCCAATATCATACTAAATTGTCAAAAACTGAAATCCTTCACACTAAAATCAGGAACTAGACAAGGATGTCCACTATCACCACTCCTGTTCAATATAGTTCTGGAAACATTAGCCACGGCAATTAGATGAGAGAAAGAAATAAAAGGAATAAAGATAGGAAATGAAGAAGGCAAATTGTCATTATTTGCAGATGACATGATACTCTTTGCAGAAGACCCCAAGAACTCCACCAAAAGTTTTCTAGACTTAATAACCAAATTCAGTTAAGTAGCTGGTTACAAGGTCAACATACAAAAATCAATAGCTTTCCTCTACATGAATGACAGACTCACTGAGAGAGAAATAGGGCAAATAATTCCTTTCACAATAGCATCCAAAAAACTGAAATACCTAGGAATCAACCTAACGAAAGAAATCAAAAACATCTTCTCTGAAAACTATGGCACTCTGAAAAGAGAGATTGAAGATGATATCAGAAAATGGACAGACATCCCCTGGTCCTGGGTAGGAAGGATTAATATAGTGAAAATGGCCATACTTCCAAAACTTCTATATAGATTTAATGCAATTCCAATTGAGATCCCAGCAGCATACTTCATGGACCTTGAGCAAACAATCCAAAAATTCATTTGGAACAAGAAGAGACCCAGAATACAAAAGCAACTCTAGGTAACAGAGACATGGCAGGGGGTATCACAATCCCCAACCTGCAACTATACTACAAAGCTACTATGATAAAAACAACTTGGTACTGGCAAAGAAACAGACCTCAGGGCCAGTGGAATAGATTAGAAGTTGCAGAAACAACGCCAGACACACTCAGCCATCTCATCTTCAATAAAGGAGCCAAATACCCTCACTGGAGGAAAGATAGCCTCTTTAATAAATGGTCCTGGAAAAATTGGGTTTCAACTTGCCAAAGACTAAAACTAGACCTATATCTCTCGCCATGCACTAAACTAAAATCAAAATGGATTAAAGATCTAAATATTAAAATAGAACCTCTGAACCAGTTGGAACAGAGGTGGAGGTAGAACTCTTCAAGACATCGGTGTAGGAAAAGATTTTATGAACAGAACCTCAGTTGCCCGTGAACTAGCACAAACAATCAACGAGTGGGATCTCTTCTTATTAAAAGGCTTCTGCACAGCAAGAGAAACCACCAGCAGTGTGAAGAGACAACCCACAATGTGGGAAAAAATCTTTACCTGCTCTTCCTCAGACAAAGGTCTACTATCTCGAATCTATAAAGAACTTAAAAAGATCAGACCTCCCAAATTTAAAGGCCTAATCCAAAAATGGGCATCTGAAATGAACACACATTTCTCAGACAAAGAAGTAGAAATAGCAAATAAATACATGAAAAAATGGTCAACATCACTGGTCATTCAAGAGATGCAAATGAAAACAATGCTGAGATTCCACTTCACTCCAGAAAGAATGGCTGCTATCATGGAATCAACCAATAACAAATGCTGGTGGGGCTGTGGGGAAAGAGGAACCCTGCTCCACTGCTGGTGGGAGTGTAGACTGGTGCAACCACTGTGGAAATCGTTATGGAGATACCTCAAAGAACTAGGACTGGAAGTCCCATTTGACCCCTCTATTCCACTGCTGGGGATCTTCCCCAAAGAATTAAAAGAATCATACCACAGTGATATATGTTTACCCATGTTCATAGCAGCACAGTTTGTGATAGCTAAAACTTGGAAACAGCCCAAATGCCCATCAACTGGAGACTGGATCAAGAAAATGTGGGGTTCTTTTATAAAATGGAGTACTACTCAGCCATAAAAAATGAGAAATTAGAAACATTTATAGCTAAGTGGATGCACATTGAGGCAATACTCTTAAGTGAAATAAATAGTACACACATGTATAAATACCGAATAGTTTCTCTGGTGTGAGAAACTGAAAGTGTAAATAAGAACTAAATGTATAATAGGTAATGTGAAATAGGGCAAAAAGGGGCAAAGGGGAAGGAAGTGGGAGGGCTAGGGGATAGGATAGAAGGGAGTGGGATTAATATGAGAAAATGGAAAAATAGGAAGAAAATCTTTGTAAATAGAGAGGAATGGAGGGGTTGAAGGGAGGGCTGGGCAAGGGTGAAAAATAAGAACCAAGAGAGACTATGTAAAGGTGCAAATTTCCAATGATGGATGTCATTATATTTTTTACCTAAAATGTACCAATGATTAGAATGAATAATCGATAATGCAAAATAGGAAGAAAAGGTGCAAAGGGGTAGGCATAGTGGGAGGGCCAGGGGAAAGGATAAAAGGGAAAGGAAAAATGATGAGAAATGGAAAAAATGGAAATAAAGTCTTTGTAAATAGGGAAGGGTGGAGGGAGTGAAGGGAGGGCTAGGAATGGGGAAAAAATAAGAACCAAGATGCATCATGTAAAGGTACAATTCCCAGTGAGAAATGTAATTGTGTTGTATACCTACAATGTACCAATAAAAGAATTTAATAAAAAAAAAAAGTAAAATATCAAGGCAGATTCAATACAGAAAAGAATCCAGGTGCATTAAGCCAGATAAAGATATTTGTAAAAATGTAAAGCAATGACACTTTTATTACTACTCTTTGGGGGGGCGGTTTAAATATATTTATTTCATGAAATATATTATTTGTGTTAATATATAATCAGTATATTGCTATTTTCAAGCAAAATAAATACTTTTAAAGCATTTCAGTTTTAATTTGCTTATGTCTAGATGTCTTTCCTAAGTCTCATGTCCACATAGGTGGGGCTTTTGGGGGTGTGTGACTGAATTGTGGGTGTGATACAGGATTAGACCACTGATAGGTGGGTATGATGTTGGGAGATGAAGCTGGTTGGAAAGAGGTGGTTACTGTGGGAGCTGCCTGGAAGGATACATATCCCCCCTACTTTGATCTTTGCTTTGCTTCCTGCCTGCTATGCCATAAGCTGTTTCTTCTCTGTCAGGCCACCCTACCTTAGATCCAGCTATGGACTGGGATTGAAACCTCAACCAACTGTGAACCAAAATAAACCTTTCCTACTTTAAATTATGAGTGTTGGGTACTGTGTCTTGGCACCAAGAAAGTAACTAAGACAATTTCCAATGTGGTAAATATTGATAGAAATAATCCATGCAAACAAAAGTTCTTTGGGGTCCTTGATAATTTTTAAAACTTAAGAGTCCTGAGCTCAAAGATTTGAGATTTATTGCAGTAGATGCTCAATAAATATCGATGAGCTAGTGAACCAATGAAGCAATATGAAGAAAGCAAGGGAGGCTGTGTTGATATCAAGCTAGTTATGTGAGTGGAGGTTCACTTTCATATTCACTCTGCTTCAAATACTTGGCTGTTACCATACCCATCATGGCGCTGAGAAGTGTGTAAGGATTAAATACTACCCAGAGAGCAGCAAGGTGTCCAAGTCAACTCAAGCTCAGTTTTAAGTGGAAGAATAATTATTCTTTTAAAATCTCAAATTAAAGAAGACTCATGGAGTAGATGCCTCCCTCACCTTGCTGTGGTTCTGAATCTCAGGCAAGATTTTTAAGAACAACTCTCCAACTCCCTTTTAACTGGCTTTAGAAAACAAGTTATGAGTACAACTATCACGGTGTGTTTTCTGTGAGTCTGGAGCACCAAAGGCGCAATCCTGGAAAGTGGCCAGTTCACCATCACTGACTGCACTGTCACAACACGGCACCTCCGGGCAGGATGGGTGTGGGGGAAGGTGGCAGCAGAACACTCAGGCAACTGCTGTCTGGGGAAGAAAGTGAGGCAGCCACCAGGGGAAGGGCAGCAGCAACACTCTGCACTGAATTTCCAATCTTAGAAAAATGTGGCAAAGTTGTTGACTGCTGAGAAACCACAGCAGCAGACAGGCTGGTCTGCTATGCTGCAAATAGAAACAGGGTGGCTCTTTCAGAGCAAAGGCATTGGGCCAAATGATACTAACAGGCAGAAGCAGCTGCAGTCCCAAGTGAAAGGAGAATGTTCATAATGTATGCCAAGACAGAGAGCTATTGGTCAGGACCTGCCTAACTGCTTGGCCACACCTGCACAGGTGAGTATCAGCAGCCTGATCCAGAGAACCGAAGTACTCTGGTGAACAAATGGTGCTCCATTTCTCAGTCAGCATCTTTTTCTCAGAGAGTTCCCACTCATATTTTATTTGTGCCTATTATAAATAAGGTTTTGGAAACCTGGCAACTAATTATTCTTGTGCAAACTTGATTTTTTGAACTCTGGTGTAAATTTATCAAAGGCCACTCACTCCTCAAAGTCCATAGCTCAGTGTCATGGGCATAGTAGGTGCTCAATACATATTGTTGAATAAATGAAGTATAAAATCAGCAAAACTGTCAAAATCCTGCTGTCACATCTTCATTCATCTGTTTGTTCACCTAATAAATATTTGGCCAGCCCCTATCACATACAAAGTAGTATGTGATAGGTCATATTGGGTATGTTAAGATGAACTAGACATGGCTACTTTCCTTCCAGAGTGCCTGGCTCAATAATTCACATTAGTCTCTTCACTGAGAGATAAGTAAAGATATAATAGACATCTTGTTTTCTTTTCTTTTTTTTTTTACCACATTTATCATTCAACCTGTGTCCAGAAGTGATCAATGAATCAAAGAAGTATGAAAGTTGACATTCCTTTCTCTAACCTAGTAACTTACTTTTCTGGTCTCCAATGAGATCAATCAGCAAAAACAAAAAAGCCCCCAACTTGGAAACAATATGCCAAACCCTACTACAATTTAGAATTTAGATTCAACAAATGACATGTTATTCATTTCAGAAAAATGTGCATTTCTTACACATGGCTTGGATCATGTGCTCACCTCTGAGCCAATCACAGAGGCCAGGGAGATTGAATGCACTGATTGGTTCAGAGTTTATATGGAATATAATCTGTGAGGAAAGACTTTTTTCTGCCTTACTTACTACAGTATCCCCAGATCCAAGTGAAGTGACTAGCTCAGGGTGGATACCTGATAAATATTCATTGGCCAAAAAAGACACAAAAAATAAATTCAGGGAGCAAATTGTTTTATTAAATATTCTCTTGGGTGGATAAGCAGTGAGGCCCTGCAGTTTTGCTGTTTGGGTTCAAATCCTGGCTTCACCATTCACTAGCTTTGTGACCTTCACTAGGTAATTTACTGACCTGCTCTTTGTCTCAGTTTCTGCATCTGTAAAATGGGGGTAATAGTACTTATCTCATAAGCTTGTTATAAATATTAAATTAGAAAGAAATCCTGAAGTTCTTATTGTGCGACTTCTACGTTGTAAGAACTCAAAAAATGTTAATGTTTTCTTTGGTATTGGAGATCGAACTCAGGACCTCGCACTTGCCAGCCAGGCACCGTATCACTGAGCTAAATCCCCAGCACATTAATTATTATTATATGTGTTTTTGTGTATGTGTAAGGACAGACTTTTATTATGATCCACTTATATTAATCAAGCAAAATGTAACACTGGGAAGATTTCTGAATAGTATTCCACAAATAAAATGTTTATGAAATACTGTAAGTTCTTCTTAGGTTTCTGTATGTTCTACAGCTCAGCAAATTTCTTGAAGGTGACTGTAGTTTGGATTTCTGCTCTCTCACCATCTTATGTTGAAAATTGAGATGGGAATATTTATCTCCTATTGTCATTGTAAAGATCAATGTAATTGTATTAGAAGGTAAAAAACACCAGAGGTTAATTATAATTTGTCATTCTCATCAATATCATTGTGTCTATGGATAATGAAGAAGGTTGGAAAAGAGTAATATAAAATCCACAAAAGAAACATGCAAGCAGAAAAAACATGTTAGGTTTACTATGCCATAACTTCAAGGTTAATAGAATACCATTCGTATAAAATAGGTGCCATTGAACAGAATAGAAAATGCATGCCAGAAAAAAATATGGTGTGCCCATTTATTGAGCCAGTCTGAGTCTACAGCTAGAAGCAATAGCTCAACTGAGAAAAAGCTTACCGTAGAATTTACAAAAACTCACAGGGTACATACAATGTGTAAAGAACATAATGAACAATTTCCAGCTGGTAAGATAGTTAACACCAGCATACATAACAGAATGGGATGATGGTGTTTCTTTTCCAGGATGTTTTTGGTACGAGGCTGTATCACAAAATATAAGAGTGTTGAACCCACCCTTAGAAAATGTTGGGTGACCTTCTAGGGTCCTTTCAGTCAGATGAATAATAAAGAAAAATAAAGATGAGTAATAAAGAAAAATGAGAAAAATGTGAGTTTATTCAGGTTTACAAAAAAGAAAAAGGATTATTCACAGCATTGTCACATAACCATCTGAATTTACATTTATTCCTTCATTTCAACAAAAATAATTATTGGGGGTGCATGTTCCAGCCACTGAGCTAGTTAGTCAGCCAGCAGACCAGAGGCAAACCCTTGTTGCTGAAGAACTTACAGGATAGGGAGTGTGATATGAGTGATTATGGCATTATGACTGTTATCATCAGGCTGGTCAGATACTGTTCTTTTGCATCTGCAGCCAGAAAGCCAGTTGGAATAAACTTAAGCAAAACTTCACTGACTGAGATAACAGAAGGCAAAGGAACAGGATGATCTTCCTTAATTCAGTAGAGCTTCCTTTGGGTTGTCCATTTTCAGATAATTCTCCCCTCATAGAAGGAGGAAACTCATGGGCTGTATCCTTCCTTGTCTAACAGAAAGGAAATGAAAGCCTTAGAGTTAGTATTATTGGATGGCTTGGGTCATGGGACCACTTCTGAACCAATCAAAGAGACTAGGCAGGTGGCTCAGCCTCCAGCTGTCTCCCCTGAGGCACAGAGGCGTGGGAGGAGTGATTCCCCACCTTAGGGGTGCAGAGAGATTGCCTTGAAAATGGAAGGAGTGATGCTAGACTGTCAAACAGCAAATTCTACTACCCAGGAATATACATATTTGACAATGCTTGCACTTCGGATAAAAATCTTTGAGCACACTCTGGAGATGACACACTGGACTAAGCATTTTTCCAAATTAAAAAGATACTGTCAAAAAGCTGGAAATCTAGAAAGGGGGTTTAGGAAGATATACAGATAAAACACAAAGAAAAGGTCCTGTGTGCTATGGAAAGTTGTTGGAATAGAGTTCATTTTCCACTGCAAAAATTAGGAAAGCTCCCCCGGCCCAGAAAGTGACCTCATAGGAAGGGTGGGACCTGTCCTACTTGCCTTGAACAATCTCATCAGAACACGAATTCAGTTTCTCCTTATTTTGGAGATGAGCTTTAAAAATACTATATTATCTTGTTTTAAAAATACATCTTCGAGAAGCACAAACCTTCCCAACTGTGGTTATTAAAAAGGATATGATTACTATTAACAATAGTGTATCCCTTAAACTCAGGGCCTAGCATACAGTTGAAAGAATGGATATGTGAATGAATGGATATCTGAATGAACAAATACTATGGCAACATGTTAATGGGTAACAGATGAGATTCCCGTGGTCATGTAATGTCAGTTTGAAAGACATCACTAAGAGTTGTCTATGACAAGTTGTTCCTTTACTGGTTCATATGGGGGCACCTTGCTCCGCCAGGTAGCCCTCTGAGGCTCATCGGTAGCACCATTTACACAGCTACCTTGTGTGTAATGAAATACAACCTGGCATCCACCACACCCTGTCTTTTAGTGTAAAGCAAAGTGCAGCTTCCCCCACAGAGCATCCTGATTAAACAAATTAACTATGGTGCCGCCTGCAAATACACACACTAGAGTGCAGGAAATGAACAGATACAATGGCCAAGTCTGTATTTAATTTTAATTAAATTTCATTCTGTAGCTCAATTAATCCACATCTCCAAATGTCAGCAGGACTTAGGCAAATGGAATGACATCTGCTGCACTGCTCAGGACTATAAAACCTTCGCTGCATGCTAGGTCTTTGGAAGCACACCAGGAAAAATGAAATATCTTTATGAAGTGTGTAGTAATGTATAGAAGTTTAACTCAGAGTCTAATGAGTTTCTTTCCATAAACTAGGAAAGAAAATTGGACTAAGAATGTGCGTGGTTATAGGCATGGCAAATATTGCTCAATATCCTGCCTTGTGTTATTTATTGTTTTAAAGTTGCATTTAACTTTATAGGTGTTTCCTTTACTATTTACTCAGCAGGCTTCTCAGTTGCCCAGGTTGGTTTTCTTTTCTTTCCTTCCTTTCTCCTCTCTTCCCTTCGCTTCTCCTCCTCTGCCCTCCGCTCCCCTTTCCTTCCCTTTTTTCTCTTCCTCTCTCTGCTTCCTTTCTTTCACTAACTCAGACGTCTTTCCTGAGAAAGCAGAATTGGTAGAATGGGGTGCTCTTTCCACATGGTAGATGGAAAAGGCCACATTGGTTGTGCAAGCTCATTTGTTACGGGAAGCCAGAGGTGTAGCAGAGACTGTGGAGATTGACAAGCCTCAATGAAAAGATTTGTTCTGCAACTTATAATATTAGGAGATTTTTTTAAGCCAGACATTATTAATTGGTGGGACTGTTCTCACTTAACAATGACTGGTTTGAGGAAATGTCTGTGTAGTGTTTTTAGAAAATGTCACTGTGATCATTACGGTTAGATGATAAGTGAATGAATCTTATTAAAATAAATTTGTTTAGTAGGATAGACATAATAGTCCCTGCTCTGGAGAAGGGAAATGAAGTGAAGAATAATTACAAAAAATAGAACATATTTCTAGAAAAAAAGAGACATTTGGGCAAGCTCTGGAGGATGGCCAAAAGCTTTGTCTCTGATAAAGTGGCCCTGAATCATGGAATCAGGGTATGAACAGATAAATAGCATGGGGCAGCAGGGGTGGGGACGGACACAACCATGTACCAGAAGGGGTCATGGATTTCATTTGCTAGTTCGAGATCAGAGTCCACAGTCTGCAGAGGAGGTAAGGGAGGAGATGCAAGCAAAAGGTAATGTAAGTGCAGTGTGGAATATGGAGTGGATGGCAGGCTATCCCAAGTACAGAGACCAAACTGTAGGCAGCTTTGACCTCTTCTAAATCCACACACACTTAGAAGTTCATGCAAAGGAAGAGGAGGGGCAATTTACTTCCTATTGACACACATGAGAAGTGGGCTGGATAGAAAGTAATGAAGATCGGGGCTGGTTATCCAGAGATGACAAAGGTCTTACAGGTTGCTAGCTAACTTGCAGATGGATCACTGCTGTTGTAAAATATGGAAAGGAATAAGGAGGGCCTGCCACCAGAGGGGTCTATTAGGTATTCTTGGGAGAGAAGTTAGAAATTCCAGTTTTCTCCCTGCTCCTACTTTGCAAGAATGGGAATCCTTTTGGCAGCCATGCCCTTGGCTTCTCTCCATTTCTTTACTTTGTTCAAGGGCAGTAGAGATCGTTCAAACCACTGCTAAGTAGGCAGCAATGTCAACTCCATTGTTCTTCCTTTTGTGATCTGCCAGGGACTAGGTGGATAAGTAGGGTTCAGAAACCCACACCCCACCTTGTCTCTCACAGAGCAAAGATGAGATTGTCAGCCACTTTTGATGCTGTTTCCCAAACTATTCACAGCCCAAGTGGGGAAGGGGAGCTTTGTTTATTGTGGCCTCTCAAAAGCCCAGCAGGCAGGATGGATAGTTTCTGGGTCTCATTTTGGTGTTTGGGTTCATCCTAGACCCAAACACCAAAATGAGAGGTGGCCTACTGGGGCTGAGCCATAATTATATAAAGCAATAAGGAAGGCAACAAAGAAAAGCTGAGACATTAACCAAAGGGAGTAAACACTAAACTAAAGGAGGAGATGAGTATAGGGAACATAAAGGAGGAGATGTACAGATTTCTGTTGGTTCAAGAAAGAAAATAGTAAAAGAAAAGCTTTTTGCAATACCATGATGACTGTGGTTCATAAGGGGGAGATTCCCTGCTGACTTTGAAATTCAAAGTATCATAAATGTTGATTTATCCCCCCTTAGAATGCTAGTTTGATAGTTTTACTTAATATAGGCCAAGATGGATTTTATGGGTTGGATTGAGAATCTCTAATTTACTGTAACATTAGTATATTGATATTATAACAAAACTACAAATATTTAATAACATATTTTAAAAAGTCATCTTAACTTCTAAACAATCGACCTGCAAAAAAATTCTCAACTTATTTGTGAGTTGTAGACTCACTGGAATGATAAGACAAATATAAGCAAAACTAGAAAGATATAAATTTAAGAGGAAGAAAGATCGTAAAGAAAGTCTGATGTTAATGTTTAAAATAATAATTCAATGTAACATGAAACAGAGATTCTATATAAACTAATAATCTATAAAATATTTTTGTAATACTAGTACATAGGTATTTGGAGAGGTGGTTTTATCTTGTTTCTCATAATTTTGTCTTTATTATTCCACTCTTTTTCATATTCCTATCTAAAAACTTGATCATTTTAATTTTGTTTTTATTTAAATTATGTGCTAACTCAGAATATTTATAATGCCTTAGGAGAGATCAAAGTTGCCTAAGAAAACTGAAGGTTGGCTGGAATAGTGAACTTCAATACTTTCATTGTTAAAAGCCTACAGATAACTGAATTAGGAATTTTGGTTCAGCAAATTAAAAATTTTTTTTATAATGCTGTTATACTACAATATCAAGTTTGATAATCATCATATGAATATGTGACACTGAAAGAGTATCTAATAAAAATGTATAGGGGGTGACAATTAGCTTCAAACTATCTCATGATCCTGGTTTCCGAGACATTGAATTGACATGTACTTCCCAACATATTAATGAGTTGAAGCAGGAGTCAATAAAGTACTAATTTAATCAGGGTTAAAGTTTACTGCCAGAAAGACAATGAGACATATTGATATAATAATCCCAATATACAAAAGTGAAGAACTGAAGTTGTAAAAAAAATAGTTAATGAGTTACCTTGCCTCTAAAAATCTCAATGTATAAAGAGGATAAGTACATATATATTGGTATTTTTGGTTGCAGCATTTTATAATTTCATCATACTGTTATAATTTTTCCCTATAGAGAATTACACATAAAATTTGCAATCTAGAAACACCAAGTTCCATTAATAAATATTTGCTATATTTTTCAAGGATCCAGTAAAGATAATGTCAATGACATCGTGTGATGCTACCAAAGGATTTTTAAAAAATGGGTTAGCACTAACATGAGTTTTATTTTGAAATCAAAGAACCCAAGTTTAGTGCTCCATCAACATTTATTGTGCTGGGGGGTGTAGGAAATTAGGCAATTTTGTATTTGTCATGGTTTGTTATTGTTGGAAATAACTTCTATCTTGACTGGTCACTACTTCTTAGATCAGATTTTTGACAGTAAAAGAAATTGAAATGCACTTCTTTAGCTATGAAAATTATACACCTAAAATTAAATGACAATTCTATTTTGTCTTCAATTATCTGAATAATTTCCTCTGTTTTCAACTTTGTTCCCATGTGGGCCTCTGAGTGGGAAATCACTAGATATATTACAGATTTCCTTTAGTTTTCTCTAAGATGGAAACAAAATGGGCACATAATATAAATTAGTGATTTCAATAAGATTCCTTTATTTTTATCAAAATAAAATATAAAATCCTGCTCCTTTGGGATTTTACATTTAAGCCTAGGCCACTTAAATGGCAGGTTTAGTAGAGCACTGATATTTAAGTAATGAGGAAAGCTATTGATTTTTGTGTGTTGACCTTGTATCCAGGTACTTTACTGAATTTGGTTATTAAGTCTAGAAGACTTTTGGTGGAGTTCTCGGGGTCTTCTATGTAGAGTATCATGTCATCTGCAAATAATGACAATTTGACTTCTTCATTTCCTATCTTTATCCCTTTTTTTTCTCTTGTCTAATTGCTGTGGCTAATGTTTCCAGAACTATATTGAACAGGAGTGGTGATAGTGGACATCCTTGTCTTGTTCCTGATTTTAGTGTGAAGGATTTCAGTTTTTGACCATTTAGTATGATATTGGCTGTTGGTTTTTCATAGATGACTTTTATCAGAATGAGGTAGAGACCATCTATTCCAATTTTTTGTAGGGTTTTTTTAAATCATAAATGCATGTTGGATTTTGTCAAATGCTTTTTCTGCATCTATTGAGATGATCATATGATTTTTGTCCCTGGCTCTATTGATATAGTGTATTACATTGATTGATTTGCATATGTTGAACCATCCCTGCATCCCTGGGATAAATCCCACTTGATCAGGGTGTATGACCTTCTTGATGATCTTCTGCATTCTGTCTGTCAGTATCAACCAACAACAAATGCTGGCGGAGCTGTGGGGAATGAGGAACACTGCTCCACTGCTGGTGGGAGTGTAGACTGGTGCAACCACTGTGGAAATCAGTATGGAGATACCTCAAAGAACTAGGACTGGAAGTCCCATTTGACCTGGCTATTCCTCTGCTGGGGATCTTCCCCAAAGAATTAAAAGAATCACACCACAGTGATATATGTGCACCCATGTTCATAGCAGCACAGTTTGTAATAGCTAAAATTTGGAAAAAACCCAAATGCCCATCAACTGGAGACTGGATCAAGAAGATGTGGTTTTTTAATAAAATGGAGTACTACTCAGCCATCAAAAACGGGAAATTAGAGACATTTATCGCTAAATGGATGCACATTGAGGTGATACTCTTAAGTGAAATAAATAGGACACACATGTGTAAATATCAAATAGCTTCTCTAGTATGAGAAGCTGAAAGTGTAAATAAGGACTAAAAGGTATAATAGATAATGTGAAATAGGAAGAAAAGGGGCAAAGGGGAAGCAGAAGTGGGAGGGGTAGGGGAAAGGAAAGAAGGGAATGGAATTAATATGAGAAAATGAAAAAATGGAAACAAAGTCCTTGTAAATAGGGAGGGATGGAGGGGTTGAAGGGAGGGCAGGGGAAGAGGGAAAAATAAGAACCAAGAGAGTATGTAAAGGAGCATATCTCCAATGATGAATGTCATTATATTGTATACCTAAAATGTACCAATTAAAAGATATACAAAAAATAAAAAATAAAAAAGTTTAAAAAGTAACGAAAGATCATAAAGCATGAATTACTAACAGGCTCTTAAAAATTTACCAAATTAAATTTGTTCTATTTAAACATAATGTGACATGTAATAAATAAGCTGCTCAGGACCTATCAAGAGACTAACATGGACTATAAAAAATTTCAAATCAGTGAAGTTTTGTGAGAAAAAGTAAAATGTAGAGAGATTTGGAAGCCTAATTCATGGTTTTGATTTTGCCCCTCTACTAGAGAGCCATTGCTAGATAACCCATACAAACCCAAAGGATAATGACTGTGGCTCAATATACAGAACAAAACAAAAGAGAAAAACTTGGAATAAGTAGAAGCTACATGGACTATCCTCATAGTACAGATCACAAGCACATTTGCAATGGGTTAGATTTTAGAAATCCAGTGGACCCATCATTCTGTCTTCCTTCCCAATCTTTCCCTACCTTCTTCTAACCATTTGATTCTCCATGCTCCACTTTTTACTTTCCCTCTTTTTCTCTCCTCAACCTTTCTTTGCCTCATTTCTCTCCCTATTCCTTTCAATACTGTTCCCTACTGAATGCCTACTCTTTGATAGGCATCATGTTAGGTATCAAGGGCAGATAATTAGGATTAGATACCCTCCTTCAAAGATCGTATCTCTATCTTCATAGGCGGGGCCAGATACTTTTCATTTTATGTGGCAATTATAATAAAAATGGCAGGCAGACTAAAGAGGGGCACCTATAATCAGGCAGTTTCCTGGTTTAGGGGATTGCTGAAATACATCCTAAAGTGTGAGTAGGAATAACTAGAAAAAGGGGAAACTTGAAGTGTGTCAGGCAGACAGGACAACATGAATGAAGACTTGGGACTGGAAAGCATCAAACTATATCTGTACAAGAAACTTAGTCTGCACAGCCACTCTTGGTGGCCAGAAGAGCAACAGGATTAGTTTTATATTTTAGAAGGTTCATGCTGGCATCAGAATGATAGATAGATTTGAGAAGAATGAAACTGGAGTTTGGAAGGCCAGTTGTGGGCATTTTTTTTACTGGATTCCAGGTAAGGGATGATTAATGCCTGGTGATCATAAATAGAGAATATTAAACAACACATCCACTAGATCCAGAAGAAAACCCCAGGTTTCTCCACTTCAAAATGCTTTCCCCTGTACAGGAAATGCAATGTATTTTCCTATGGTAAAATGTAAACTTTTTTTTTTTGTGGGCTGTTAATGACACATAAATGCAAGAAGGGTAAATCTTTGGGGATGACCAGATTATTGACTCTGGACGTTCAGCTCCAGTTTTGTTTCGTTTTTTTTACATGGATCAATTCAATATTCATTTATTATGTGTATTAGGCATGACACACTCATATTTTGCATACAGAGATGTGCTGTTGGGGGAAAGGGTGTCCTCAGCCAGGTCCCTTGATGTTATATTCATGTTACAGGAGATCTGGAATCCCCAGTGCAGTGTGGCCACATCTCTCCTGGTGTGACACTTGCTGTGCTGTATCTCAGGCTACGACTGTTAATGCTTCAATAGCTGCTCCTGCACACCCCACACTGCTAGTGCCACTGTAGCATTTCAGGTAATGAGGTAAGGGGCACACTTGAGCTCCTCCTGTGCCAAGATGAGAAAAATTAATTTTAAATGCTACAAAGATGAGAGTACTGGTGCAGACGATCACTAAACACCACCAGCTGCTCTGTAGATTCGGAGTTTGGAAAAAGAAGCCTATTTCAAAATCAACAACAGGACTCCCGCACATGAGAAACCAGACCGTGTCAGTATTTTGAGGAGAAGATATTGTCCAAATCATACAAAGTAGCTGGATGACTTGACAAAAGTGTTGACAATTTAGTTTATGTCTACACTATACTTCTAAACATCCTCAGAGAGAAGTTAATCATAAGCAATAATTTTTTGCTTTAGTAGATTTGTACATAAACCTAAAATAGGCATATATGGAATTTAATTTTTTATATACTTTTGTGTGTTGTGACACTGGAAATTGAACCCATGGCCTTCACACTGAGCTGTATATCCAGCCCCCTCCTTGTTTTTTTAAAAAATTTTAAGACAGGGTCTTTTGAAGTCACTGAGTTGCCCAGGCTGAGCTTGAAATTATGCTCCTTCTATCATGTGGCAGTTTTAACAAAACATAGATCGTTTTGGTGGACATAAGGGGAAAATGTGATAATTTATCTACAAATAATCTTCCTGAATTCAATCATATGAAGTCAAATGATTTCACACACACACACACGCACACACACACCATGACCCAAAGAATTTTCTTTCGTTATGTGTCATTTAAAGTATAGACATATGTATAAGAAAGTGACATGAATGAAAAAGGGCAAAGTGAAAAATATTCCTCCAGTCTGATTTTTCTCCCACTCTCAACTTCAAAGATCCATAGCAGTGGACCTGAGATGCTTTTTAAAACAACTGATGCCCAAGACCCTCAACCAATAAAGTGAAAATCTCTCGGGCTGAGGCCTGGGTATTGGCAGCTTTTCAATATCTCCAGGTGATTTTGATGTGCAAACAGGGCTGAAAGTTACGTTACAGCAGGGTTCCTCAACCTCAGCACTACCAAAATTTTGGGCTGGATAATTCTTTGTCATGGGGGCTGTCCTGTGTATTGTAAGATGTTTGGCAACATCCCTGGCCTTACAAGCTAGATGTGAGTAGCAACCTCTCCTCCTCCAGCTGTGGCAACCAAATGTGTCTGCAAACATTAAGAACTGTCCTCCAGTGGTAGTAGTGGAGAGGTAATGCTATAATAGGCCCTGATGAAGAACTACCATTTTAAGTGAATAAATTCTTTTCTCCCCTCTTAGTGACTCATAGCAGGTGCTTCATAGAAGCCTGTCTGTAGTCTCTGTGATTTGCTATATTGCTATCTTCAAAGCCACTTGTCCCTTATCTTTCTCTTTTTTCTGTCTACGCTCCACATCTGACCATTTCAAGTGGATCTCAAAGAAATCTGTCCTGTCGCCCCATCCCATTCCATCCAACTTCCTCTTCCTTCTGTCGTCTGGCCTCCAGAATGCTAGGAAGCTGCTACATAGATATTCTTGTCTTTTTTTTTGAGGGATGCTCTCAAATAGACTGTAAACTTATGGTGGAATTAAGGAACTCTATCCTTCACTTAATTTAGAGTCACAGAATTTTGGAAATGAAATATTTTGTTTCTATTTAAAATTATTTAAAATATCATCCTATTGAATATCTTTTGTTCATCTGGCAACATATGACAGTGTCAGATACAACTGAATATATCAGTTTTGCAAACAAAGGTCCAGTTAGATTTTTTGAAGACTTCAAACATACTTTAAAATTTAGATGGAAGAATATAGCCACTTGCATCTAAGTATACCTAGAAGGGAAGCACTGGCTTGCTACATATTAGGACGTACTATGAAGCCATAATATTAAAAATCATTTTGGGTTGACACAAAAACAAGCAAACTGATGAATGGAACAGAATAGCAAGCTCAGAGACAAACCCACGAATGAATGTGAATTTCATGCTGGAAATGGACAAAAGGGAACTTTCCTGAGTAATGGTTATTTTCTGTGTCTTGGGGCATTTGAACTACATTTACCAAATTCCTCGATAACACATTTAAAATTTGTGGGATGCATTATATAAATTTTTTGTCTGAAAAGAGATAAAGGAATTGTAAATTTTTAAATGAGTAAAGGAGCACCACAAAGAAATTTTATCAGAGGAATGAGAATGACTAACTAGGACATGCTATACAGCTAATTCTCTTCACATCAATTATCAAAATTCACTGTCACTTAAATGACATCAGTTCCAACTTTTAGATGTGAAACAGAATGATACTGAAAGTATCATTCTCAACACCAAGTTGTCTTTTGGCTGGCTGATAACAAAATGTAACCTGGCTCTCTACTGAAAGAAATATTTGAAGGAATGACCAGAGTCCAGCAAAGAACTTTGACTTTAATTTTCAAATATATGGAGTCAATTTCAAGGAATGCACTTGTCTATTTAATCCAAACAAGAGGAGAATATTTTCAACCTAAAATATAAAAAATATGAAGTATAAAAGAGACACTATGTGTAAAAATTCTTGGGGTGGAGAGAAGGCGTGTAAAATGAAGAAGAAAAGTACCTAAAAAAGAAGCTAAGAAATGCAATAAAATAAAATGATTTTCACTCA
The DNA here is from genome assembly GCF_053883595.1 of Heterocephalus glaber. Lineage (NCBI taxonomy): Eukaryota > Metazoa > Chordata > Mammalia > Rodentia > Bathyergidae > Heterocephalus > Heterocephalus glaber. The sequence goes on along the minus strand of NW_028258312.1, from coordinate 19,775,702 downwards.
ACAAAGCAGAAGAATGCAATAATTACCTTTAGAGGATTGAAACTTGAAGGAAATTATGTAAACATTAAAGAGTAAAAGCAGGAGGAGGTAGAAATTCTAAATGCAGAGACTTTATCTTTAAATCTGAGCTGACTGGTTATAACGTTAAAAATGTTTTATTACATTTTGGATGAATAATAATAATAATACTCTTGATTTATTGAATTTCTTCATGCTAGTGATTCCAAAGTGCTCTAAAAATATCTTGTGGTAGGTATTATTTCCTTTTAACAGATAGAGAAATTGAGGTATGTGGGGCTTAAGTGACTTGTTCATTGTCACAATTAATCAGTAGTAATGCTGGAAATGAAAATCAAAGATCTCTGCTATCTCATGTTAAATGATCCATAATTAACTTATCACAAGAACAAAATAGATTCTGAAGGAATAATTATGAAAACTATACTTTGGTTAAGATTCATGCTCATGTTACATCACTAATAAGATCACTAAAAATACCACAATCTTTAAATACTTTCAGAAAATTCCCAACTTGTTCTTTAAAGAAAGCCAATGTGGAAATGGCAGCATTTCGGCAGCAATCAACAAATTAGGAGATAAGGTTTAACTTTAAAAACTTTTAATCTATTTGCTATTCCCTCATAATTTACCAACCTGTCTTCTTAATGAGTTATTAGTAATTTTAATTGGTGTTTTAGAAGCAATTATTTTCCAAACAAAAAAATAACCTCATGTGCAGCTTATGACTTTTCAGGCTCAATGCATCTTTTTGATGTCTAAACTCTACTGAGAGTGGTTACCAATTGAACACAAACATGATCACTGAATGCCTAAATAGACAATACAGGAATAATCTACAGATTTTGTAATTGTTGATGAAATCTAACATTGTAATATTTTGAAGGAATCCAGAAAGCTTTTTCAGTTATACCCTGAATACAATAAGGTGATCATTTATTGATTTCACAGACTACTGATATACAATTATTCATTTGGAGCTGACATAAACAAAAAATGGTGCCGTTTAAAACTGCTCTTCCAAATGAGCTGATATAAAAATTTATATCAAAATTGTCTCTTTAAGCTGAATTGCTGAACACAATGAATTAATGTGACATGAAAAACCAGTCACTTTCTTATTCTCAGACCTTTCATGTTCTCAAATTTTCTATAGTTTCTCAATATCTAATTATAACTGCCTTTTCTTTATTAAAGGTGTCACTTTGACAGGATTATGTTCTGCAAGTGTAGAAGAGGTTGGTAATCTTGATACAGTCCACAGAAATCTATGCCTATGTCACCTCACTGTAAATCAGTCCAAAGAATACTCAATTATACCTTAAGTAAGATACTGTGCACAAAGGTTGCCACCTAACAGCTTTCCATTCTGATGACCACAGCATGTTTTTAGCCTGCACCAATCATCCTGCAGACAGGATACCAGCTTCCTCTTTTAGGCATGATATATTTAGTAGTCATTGCTATGGCAAAAATTCGCCAAGGGCATCCCTCATCTCATTTCTACTGCAAAAGTACAAACTTGGAGCCTTTCATTAAATTCTCTCCATAATTTGGATTTGATACAACTTTCGGGTACCATTATATACCAATCAAGTTGAGCTATTTTGCTGTTCTTTAAATATATCTTGCTCTTTTTTCCTTTACCCTTTGCTTTTTAAGGCTGTCTGCCAATAATGGCTCCTAATCTGAAGTAGTCCTTTAAATGATATGTTCTTCCCATTAATTTCTCTGCCTTTCCCATCTCCCAGAAACACCGTGTCACTTTTACTAAACATATGCACTAATTTCTATAAAATTGTTTGCACAAGCCTGAACTGAACTTCCTGAGGGCAGGTCTCTATCTCACGGATAGACTGGTGTTTCAGTGGGTGTTCAATACATATGTGCTAAATGAATGTATAAATACAGAAGAATAACAATTATAGATACCATATAAGATGATGGAAAACTTGGTGAATATTTAAATTTTAAAAATGATTACAGTAAAAGATATATTGCCATTAATTACCCCAAAATTTTTCTCCATTCTTTGAACACACTTATCCTACCATTCTTGATACTTTCTGGAGAGGTTCTGGAAGTCTTCTTTCATGAAAGTCTAGTTACACTGTCATGGCTGCCTCAATGTTCTGAATCTATTAAAAATGTTAACTTTTCAAGATCATATTTACTTTGGAGAAGAGCCACAAGTCATACAGTGCCATATCTGGTAGATAAAATGGATGAGGACACACCATAAGGTTCTTATGAACCTGCTTCTCTAGTGGATGCCCCTTGTCAGCAGAATTCACCACAGTTTGGATCACACCTCATAAAGACACTCATGAAAAGGGACTCCCAGAGCTGCTTCAGAACATAGCAAGAATTGGTAAGTGTTTTCAAAGTGAGTGGGACGATTTTGAAGAGGATTAATGCCAATGTGACTTTCACTGTAATTTTTAAAAATTTAAATATTCACCATTTATTTTAATCTTCCCTTGTGTAAGATTGTCAAATGGATGAGATAAACAAAATCAAAAGCTGCCCATGTAATTTACATGAATTTATAGCTCATCCTGGCTATTGAAATAATTATTGACTTCTCCAGAAGAGGATAATCCTAGAATATAAATGTATTAAACGCAAGAAATTTGTATGTTTTGTTCACTGATGTCTTCTAAATGCCTACAGTGATATCAGGCATGCAGTAGATGTTTAAGAAATATGATTAAATGTACAAATAAATATTTCAAAATACAGTTATTTTAAAACATGTTCTGGCTTTTTATATGTTCTTTAGATTTCTATTTGACCATCAATTTTGTAACTGAATTTCTTCCAGTTGAAGAAATCTGGTCCAGTTTCATTTTATTAGGTATACTTAATACTGTCTCTAAACACATATTAAGAAAAATACAAAATGATTCATACTGAATTTGAGTTTCACATACTGAAATACCTTATTAGAAAAAGAGAAGCAACTGAACTTTCTTGAAAAGATAATATAGTTTTAGGTTGTCAGTGGTGAAAACAGCCACTGTCTTTATGCTGATCTTGTGCCAGGATTTAAGTAAAGTTCACCAGCAGATTTGGACTTCTTTGGCATTGTCCAGGTTTAACAGGGCTGAAAAAGTTATGAAGACTGAAGAGTCCATTAGGTAATGACTGGGAACGCTAACGCTGATGGTATGGCTTTTGATCCACTCTTCACAGCTCTCAGATAAACCAGCCCTGTAATCATAGGCTTAGGCTCCTTAAACACAGCACACACAGCCATGACTAGAAAGAATAAACCAGAAGCTGGGTCGAGCTGGAGGGTGAGTCCATCCTGCTAGTTCCCAAGGAAACTTTTCTAAATCAAAAACTGCAAAGGTCACATATCGGCCAACACCAGAGAAAACCCATAGCAATTTAGAAAGCAAAGATGAAAACTATAATCAAATTCTGCTACCTGAGTGGCACATTGCCTAATGCACTGATGACAAAACAGAAACCCCTAATCAAGAAGTCAGCGTGTTGTTTAGGACAAGCACAGATCAAATGCAGTGTCAGCGTAGCTACAAAGTCAAGCCAAGCAAAATACTGAGTTCTAATAATGTTCGTCTCTTTCTTATGTTTCTTTCTGATTAGCAGATTGGACAAAGTGGCATAGCAAGGTTCATGAACTCTGTGTGTGTGTGTGTGTGTGTGTGCGCGCGCACACATACACACGCATGTGTAGCTATTTTTTACTCAAAATTCAGCTCAGATAAAGCCTCTCAGAAGCCTTCACCGATTGCCAGGCCTACCTGGATCCTTGGCAATGCTACTCATACTTCCAACGCCCATATACCATGAATGATTAGGACCTGTTTGAATGTCAGTCTTCCTTTGTAGTGGAGGCTCTCTGAGGACAGTGGCTTATCTTACTCATCTCTGGACTGCATAGTACTAGCCACAAGTCACAGAGAATAAGAGAAACAGTTGAGCTAGCCAGTGCTGGGATGAAATTCTGTCTCCATCTATAGAGGCCTGTGGTGTGGTGCTATCCAAGGCTGTGTTCAGAGAATTTGCCCCTCTACCTTCTGCTTCTTTTCTCTAGGGTTATCCTGGACTCTGACTGCTTCAGCTCACAAGCCAGCTCCACAAATCTCAGTGTTCCTCCCATATCCAGATCCAGGTTTCCATTTGTCTACAATGGAAGTTGGTACATGTTCCATTTTTTACTAGCCTGTATGCTCTAGAAAATAATTTAATTAACTGGGCCTCAATGTTCTCATATTTTAAATGGAATTAATTATACCTATACTCTGAATAATCAACATGAATATAAAATATCATGTATATAAAGCCTCTACCACCAGTGCTAGGTGAATAAATGGTAGGTTTTATTAAATCACATCTACTAATGTCACCTCTAGCTATGAATATTATATGGATCAGTATTTAGATTGATAGCTAATGATTTATAGCTAGAAACTTAATACATACCAGTTTTGCAGACACATCTAGACCAAGGTCTATATTATCTTGAAATATGAAGACAGTCAGTCCTTTACTAGATGCTAAAAGTAAGCAAACATTCTTCCCTGAATCCTCAATTGCCAGATCTTATAGCTTCACTAATTATCATTTATAAAAATAGGCAACTAATTCAGCTGCTATATCTTCCGTTTAGAAAACAAGTATAATTATTCTAAGAAACTGAGATACCTTATTTGTTAAATCAGAACTTTAAAGAAAATTACTATGTGTTCATAAAAGAGTTCTCTATTCTGTTCATGTTAAGATTTCAAGTGACTGAGAAATGATGAACTAAAATAAGGCTCTTTTCCTCTTAAAAATATTTTTAGAAGCTGAAGAAAATTATTATATTAAGGACAACTTCCCTCTGAACATCTTACTGAAAGAGTTTGTGAAATGTCAGTTTCCCATTCACCAAGTTTCTAGAAATACATGCTAAATTTAAACATTTCGTAGTCATCTGTAAATGACAAATTTGAAAAATTATCTCACTGGTGGTGCCAGAATGCGTCACGTGGCCAAAGAGTGCCTGAACCTGGCATGGTGCTGCTCCTGGGGGCACCGCTCCGGGGACCCACCAGATGTCCTTGAAGTGTTCCTGATGTTGGGGGTCTTCAGCAGCACTGGGCCTCCCAGGGAGGGTCCTAGTGGTTCAAAATTCAGTCTCCTCAACTTTAACTAAGACCATGAGGAGGAAGGTATAGATGACACAGGCAAGTCCATCCCTTCTGCTTCCTTGTAAAAGTTATCTTCTGGGGAACATGGCTGAAGCCCCTTGGGTCACTCTAACCCTATCTTCACCCTAAGTGTCTGGAAGGAAACACCTAAAATGACAGAAATAGGGGAAACTCTAGCTAGAAGCAGGACATAGAGCAATGAGCCTGTAGGTGGGAGGCTATATGTCAGGGTGATCTACAATATCCCTCTAAAATGTCCACCATCTCAGGGATATGCAACATTAACCCGGATTTTTTCCTTATCTCTGATTTGCATTAATTTCACAATTAAAGGCAAAGACATTAAATTAGCATTGGGACTATTTTAAAGGAAAAATTACAAAATGAAACTCATCACTTTCAATTTTTAAAAGAGATTCAGTTCACTTACAAGAAGGTTACAATCAGGGGAACGGACTGAACAACATAAACATTAGGAGAAAATTTTAGCGGGAAAAATCGGAGGTCAATTTGGCTAATTTGAATAAACATATTTATCTACAGCTCTAATTGCAAGTCTTTTTTGGTAGAGATTTCGCACCTATTTGGGTAAAATTTAACAGAAAAACTGGGATGCTTTCCTATTTTTCTTTGGTTTTATCTGTCCATAAACAAACACACATACGTTTGAAATGTGAAAAAAAAAGCTTGAATTCTGTAGCAGCTTTTGTAAAAATAATGGAAACTTTTGTAAAAACAGCTTTAAACACCCTGTTTGCCAAGTCAAACAATGTGCCAATTCTGTGAAAGCTGCTACAGGTTTTCTGCTTGTCAAGAGTTGTGGAACCTGGACTATTCTGACAGTCACCAGAGATTATTTAAATATAAGAATAATTACCATTTTCTACCAGCCACTTCTTAAAATGACATTAGGGTCTCTGCATTAGAAACTTACACCAAATGTGAACTGCACTGGCCCACAAATCACTCTTACTGCTTGGTCTGCAGTTCTGGGTATTACAGGCTGATTCTCTCCTCTTTCCTGACCTACTGATTCCAGGCCCCTCCCGCTGTTACAGGCAGGATTTCAAGCCCACACCCTCATTCCTCTAGGTTTGTCTGCACCTTTCTGTACAGTGATGTGTTGGAAAAGGTCATTGGCTTAGAACAGGATTTCTTGTAGCAGAGCGATTTCCTATAACTCTCTTTTCGAATGCTTTGGATTATTTGCTAAAGAACAATACTACAGAAGACAGAAGAGTTTTTATTTCTTATATTTATTATTTTCTAGTAATGTAAACAGTTTTAGGAAAAAATAATAAAATAACTATTGCTTTAAAGAGAAATGACTGCCTTTTGAAATGTTGTGGGGTTCTAACATGAATGAAGAAATCAATGAAATAACCAATGTAATGTAATTACTGGCTAGAAAACATTCAAAAGGACAGTTATATTCATTATTAATTCACAGAGTCTTGGCACTTTACACTGTACAGTGAGACAAAGGCCACTGTCTTGTTTGACTTCGTCATTTTGCTGGCTGAAATCAAAACCCCCTTGAATTCATGGCATAGCAAGTTTAGGAGGACGGCAGCAGTTTGTCTCAGAGTCAGGCCGTAAGAGGGTACACTGTTGGTAGAGAATACAACTTCACCCACAAAAATCTTGTATTTTTACTATCACTATATATACCTGCAACTCTAAACATTATCATACTAACATACTCCTCCCTAAAAAGTAAGTTTTCTTTGGCATAAATTCCAAAATAACTGCTGTTGTGGTTACAGTTAAATTTTTTTACAAATTACTTTTATTAGTGTATGTTTGTGATTCATAATGAATACATTCATTATCTCCATCCTTTTATCCTGTTTCCTTCCCCTTCAAACCACCAAATTAGCACATTTGTATTATTTGCTCTTTGAAAAACATATTATTCTATATGGAAGTTAGTTCAGAGAACTTAATGTGAGATGGTCGTGCAGACAAATGGAAACTCTGCTGCCTGCGATCATTCAAAACAAAGTTCCAGAGTGAATCTGTCACCGCTCCAGCATCCTCAGTTGGCTTCAATTGCAGTTGGTGCCAGCTCCTGTCCTACGACACTGTTCTGTGTTTAGATGGTAGACACAAAATAACAGTGATACCACAGCAAGGCAAAGATGAAGACACCTTGGGTCACTTCAGTTTCTGCTAATGACCACTTGGAGGTTTTATTTATGTTCCAATATTTGCAATTTAAACCTTCCCCCCCCCAAATTACAGTAATATAACTAAAAAGTATGAATTATATTGTTCCCTTTTCTGGTCCTGCAATGTTTATTTTATCATTTATGATTTATATTGACTTGATTACATAATTAAAGATCAATAAAAGAACCTTCAATATGCACGGCACCCCAAGACATCATCATTATCATTATTATCTTTATGATTATTGATGACAATAGTTTTATGTATGGGATGGCAGGTTTTAAGAATGCTCTCCTCCAGCTGTTAAATGTGTTTGGCCTGCCACTTACATGGGAGCTTTATGCATTTTACTGTTGTCATTGGTTTCTTCTTCCTTACATAATGTAGCTATGATTCTTAAAAATGTATAGATTATAAAATTATAGATGTCTGGTAGAATTGCAGATCTCTCTTCATAATCCATAAGCCAGAGAGAGTCAAGATTCAGAATGCCTAGAAGTTGAAGGCAGTGCTTATTTGTATGGAACTTAAACACTTTGCATTTTGTAATAGAAAGAACTAATTTGATCCACCATGGGGAATATTTGTATTTCATTTTTGAAGTTACAATTATTTGTTTGATCTGCTTTGCTTCTGCTTTTTATTTTTTCCCTCCTCTCTCATTCATGTAGATTTCTGTCCCTCATTCATTCAAGGAAATTTAGGAGGGGTCTGGATCTACAGAGATGCCAAAATCAGATTCCTTTGAGCATTTTAGTTTTTGAACCAACAATCTGCCTCTTTCCAAAAAAGAATCAGCCATGGGATTCCTCTGAATATGTTCACCTTATATTTGAGCAGCTGGGGAGTCATGTGGTGAGATAGCTGTGAAGATGTGAAAACATCTTACTGTAAAGCAAATATTTAGTATGACCAAGATGCGGCTCCTCTCACACCTCTGCTTCCCCACTTCCAACCCCACCCCTGGTAGTTGTTCTTTTAGTCTGTCCATCCATCAATTCTTGGTCAGAGGAATAAACTCAGCGGCATACCTCCTGACTTCTTTAGCACACTGTACATCATTCACTGAGGAAAAGGCTTGATTTTAGTTTGTTTCCACTCAGTTTTAAGTGCACTTCTATTTCTCCCCTTTAATATGCTGAATTCCATAAAAACTACAGTCAATCATAAAACTTCTTAAGGAAGGAGCAGAGGCTAGGACTGTGGATTCAACCTTACATTATAATGTACACACATATAGATCCTTCTTGTTTCAAGTTTAAACATAGCATTACTCAAATTCACAACTATTAAATTGTTAAGCCGAATGCTACTCTCCTTAATTTGGAATTCCTAAGACGAATTTTATTTTAACACCTAAAAATTTAATTCTGAAAGCGGAGATATGATGGTAATAGTAATTATAAAAGTTTAAATGACTTTTAGGAGCTTAAGTAAAAGGAGATAATTTATTTTTGAAATGTATTAGAATAAAGAATAGTGTGTCAGCATTCATAAATTCCTTCACTAGTCATTAACTATTTCAGCTTGTCTTGATGAACTTACTATTCATATCTGTTTCTCATCTGGAAAATGATACATACTGAAAAGAAAAACTTAAAAAAATTTTTATAGACAACTAATAAAGGTAAAAATATTAAAAAGCAAACAATTGTGCACTCATATATAGATATGTTCCCCTGAGACCACTCATGAAATTTTACAAATGAATAACCATATTACTAAAAATATAAGTGACAAAATGGTATCACGATATAGTATACATATTTGCCTTTATAAAATGTTTAGGAAGACTATATATATTAGATCTTGAAGATATTAATACTTCAAAATAATTTAATTGTTAAGATTTTAAAAATACTATACACTGTTCCACCACCTGCCTCGCAAGCGCAAGGTCCTGAGTTCGATTCCTGGTACAAAAAAACCTGTAAAAAATATTATATACTAAGGTTGTATAATCCATGTCATCCTTAGCAAAGATTAAAATTTAACTCCTCTATGGCTGGGGATTTAGCTCAGTGGTGCTGTGCCTGCCTTGCAAGCACAAGGTCCTGAGTTTGATCCCCAGTACCCCCCCCCAAAAAAAAAAATTCCTTTGTAAAGATACATATACCTAATTTTGGTTTAAACCATGCTGGAGTGACAACCAAATCTAGTAATTCATTTTATAAAGCATTTCTTAAAAACTGATAAATGGCTCCAAAATTATACATATTTTAAACTATAATTTGATTTTAATTAACTGTCTTATTACTAATATACATTAACTTATTTGAAGTAAATGCACTAAATATCAAATTTTTAAGAAAGTCAAATATTAGGTCTTTGAAAAGTTGTCAAAATCAGATGATAATTTATAGATTTCAGTTATATTTTGAAGACAATGAATATAAACATACGCTCTTGTTAGCTATACTTCCTGTAACAGGAAACGGTAATAGTTTATTAAGCATTTTCAAGTTTATATAAAACCTTCCAAAATATGAAAAAATAGCAAAGTTACTTGCATTTGGAAGTATGAAGGTGGAGCTCAATGACCATGATTAGGCAATGTGAAGACTATGTATTTCACACAATCTTTTGAATTTGCCAAGACTTTAAGCTAAAGGAGCAAACTTTCTGTTATTGGTGGTCAAGTACACAATTGGCAGGTGTCCCATTTTCGAGGGAGTGGTGCAGGAAAATAAAAAGGGGGAGGCATCAAGGCTCCGCACTTAGATGAACTGACTTGGCACAGCTCACTGCTGTGGAGTCAGCAGATGTTTACTGGTCTAGACAAACAGGTTTCACTCTTAGTAAATGATTGATGAGGTGAATGACAGGAAATGCATAGGCAACATGGCTTGGTAAGACCTAACTAAGAGTGAAGCTGGAGAGTTTTTCAGACCATCTTTATTATTAACAATTTTGTACCATCTATTCCACTTTCAAGCCAGTCCCTTAGCAATCTGAGATCAAACTAATGACACTTCCTACCGAATTTCCTGTGAATTAGAAAGAGAACGGATGGGTAGGAAGGAAGAGCGTAAACTGTATAGAGAAATCATACAGTGCTTTATCCCTAGCTCTAGAGCCTTCACATTAGTGTCAGAAGACATTTAATAATATTTTTTGAAATGAAATAATGTTAATTAACTAGTTGGGAAGGAATGAGGGTGAAAATCTGAACTCTTCCCAAACGTAGTAGATAGGATGCATATATTATTATATATACCTATAGTTCCAAACTATTTACTTATCTAACAAACTTTGCTAATCACCTGTTATACAAGGCGATGTTCCTAGCACTGTGGTAGATACAGGCTGTGAACTATGGCTTGCGCCCTTGAGGAGCTAAAACCCACGCACACCTGCTCTAATGAGAAAGTGCTGTGAAGCACAGAATAGGATGGGGGCTAAGTGCTTAAGGCATTCAGAGAGGGGAGTGCTTTATTCTGGCAGAAGCTCTCAAGGTAAGAGGCAGGGAAGGAGATGGTAAAGAGCATTTAGTTTAACATATGCAAAATGACAAGGATTTCTGTGAAATAGCCAAATAAAATTAAACATAATGAAAACACATTATGAACAAATTATGCTGATTGCATCTAATAGGTTCTCCCAAGGAAAAGTCTAATATAGAACAGGGTTTGATTTTATCCCTTAAAATGAGCTAGATCTCTTTCGTATCATCATTACCAGAACACTTCCCAAACTTTGTAATGTGAATGACATTTGGAAACTGTACTCACAGAATGCATTTGTGACTGTAAGGCGCGAAAGGTGATTGTTCATTTTACCTTATTAGAAACTTCCCTGGCCTCCAAAGCAGGGCTCACCAGCCCCCACTTCAGGCTGGAGTCATGCAGATTGGAGTTGACTCTCAATTATACCAAGTCTTTCTCCAAAGATGACAGTCCAAATATAGTAGACATAAAATACATCAAGGTTTAAAATAGGCCCGTTCAGCCCCAGTGCCGCTTCATCATGAAATGATATAATTCACTGATGCCTCTGCCTAGCCTAACATATGTTCTATTCACAGTCCGCGTCACTCTTCATTTGTAATTATTTCCTTTTTTTCCCCTTACCCCGTCTTGTAATACTCTGCTTGGTTGAAGACAAATACTGAGAGGCAAAGAGCATTATCACATGATGACCTGTTCCAGGGTGTTAAACCCCTGTCAAGGTTTGATTTTAACATGGGGTATCGATGACAGTATATCAATTCAGGCATCATGTCCTGAATTAGACTATATTAATTACCACTTGAGTGCAATATGCATGAAAATGCTGTTTCATTGACTAAAAGGATCTGACTGAATAAAAATCCATTTCTCATCTGGTTGCTTATGGATAAAGACATTTTTTTCTTTGCCTTGGATTGTTCTTTATTAAATATGATTTTTATATGATTGTATGAATAAATTGTCTTACCCAACAACAGCTCTGGATAGTTTAAAACAAAGAAAATTTAATGGGTTGTCTACTCTTGGTATGTCTCTAACAATGTATTTACAGTTAATAGTTTAGGCAGATTATTTATAACAATAATGGCAAAAAACAAAGTTCTTACTTTCAGCTCTCATAAGAAAAAGATATTTTTAGTTTGTTGCTTCCTTCATTTGAATGAAAGTTATAACTTACAATTACTTACAGATGATGGAATAGCAACAAGCCCTGTCAGGTTACAAACACATTTAAAAGTGAAACTAATATTATTCTTACTTTTGAAAAGAAGACATTCACATGTAGCATTTCAGTGCTAAACAAAGTTAAAACTACTCACAAGTTCAATTAACACATAACTGTGTATACACTTATTTGCTAGGGAGACAACTAGATAACAAAAAATAGGAAAACAATAGAGGTCTACCTTTTACCATATAAAAGATCTAGGTGCTTAGAGTTTCTATTAAAGTTTCAATAATTTTTTAATTTTTTGCTTACAATAAAAATGTTCTAAATTTTCTCAATTTATAACTTAAAATGTTTTTTCAATAATCTCTCAAAATTAGCAAACATTTCTAAATTTAAAATATGAAATTAAGCATCTTAAGCCCAATTTCTCTAAAAAAAGAGAAAAAGAAATGTTCAGTTAGTACAGTTGGTTCATACATTAGGAATGTCTTTCAACTGCAATGGAAAAAACAAAAACCAACCACTCCCTTTAAAAAACAGCCAAATACACTAAATGTTTCTAGGTCTATTATAGGTGTTTCTTAGTGAACATGATCCTAGGATTTCCTCCAAAATGGCTTTTCCAGTAATAATTTCATAAATGGTTATTTGTGTTTTGGAGGAAGAATTTTAAAATTTGAAAGTATGTATTTATTTCATCATAAAGAAGGTCTTGTAATGTTCATATTCAAGTTGGCAAGCTACAGAGTTAGCAGAGCTAAAACAACTTGTGCTGCTGTTCTTTCTACTAAGTTCTGTTCACTAACGTCACTAAGGAAAGCATCACACAGATCCTAGGAGAAAGGGGAAAGCTGTGGTAATCGGTCCATGGTGAGGCTCCCTTAAACCCATGTCAAACTTGTCCCTGTCACAATGGGACTGGAGTTCCCAAGGCGTACAGAGTCACCCAGTCACCATAGGGAAGCCCGGTCACAAAGAGATTCATTAAACAGGCTGAAGGCTAACATCGTGATTTTTAGAAGCAATTGAATTTTACCATCGCCATTGAATGATAACCACTGAATACTGCACTCAGAATTAGATCACACTCAGGAAACAGGGCCCAGATGATCCACATGTGTTTGGCCTAGAAGGTATCCAATAAAACAACTTTGGTTCCACTTATGGACTGTTAATGTTTTAGAGAAGTTTGTAGCATGGGGAAAAAAATCAGTATATTTATGGGGCAAATACTCGGCATGATGGAAGGAGTACTGGGCTACAAATGATAAAAGACATGATACTTTCCTGCCTCTGCTACTTAGTTACAGGAAACAAACACAAGTCATTTCTCTGAAATAGAAAAAATACTGCCTGTCTCCCTGCACCAGAGTGTGTGGCAGGGATGATTGCAAGTCAAGGTGTGCTGATGATTACCAGGCATTACTACATACAGTAATTGCAGTTGTGTTGCTCTTAGGCTGGAGAGTGAGGGAATAATAGGAGGCATGTGGCCCGTGTCATCTACAGAAGAGGCAGCTGGAAGATGCTGACCTGCTCCACAAGTTTCCAGGAAAAATGCTTGTAGTTCTAAAGACTTGTTGGATCTCATCTGACTGTGCTTTTGTTGTTGTTTTTTTTCTTTTTTGGTACTGGGGATCGAATTCAGGACCTTGTGCTTGTGAGGCAGGCAGTGGAACCACTGAGCTAAATCCCCAGCCCTGACTGTGCTTTTATTATTTCCCCCTTCATCATAGCTTCAATCTTTAAATGTTTTCTCTTTTTTTCCCTCTCTTTGTTTTCTGGTTGGTCAGAACAAGGCCAAAGGGACCCATTCAAAGACCTGACAACAGTAAACACAGACACACACAGATGGCCTCCAAAGAAAGAAATTTTCAGTTTGAAAAAAAGTGTATTTGAATATTAAATTAGTTTAAAAAATTTAAAATCTCAGAACTGAAAACGTCCCATCCATTCTTTGCCATCAGACTCCCAGTTCATAATTCTATAGTTACCACAAAAATTTGGTCTCTACTCGCTTATGTTAATGGATAAAGACCATCTTTCCTAATTCATGTACATAAGCCAAAGGCTTAGAGTTAACTTGTAAAACACATTTTTCACTCTCTCTCTTTCTTTCTCTTTGACACACAACCCTTTCTTCAGTGCTATAATAATAATAATAAAAAAAAATCTCATTGCCTGCTAGTGAAAATGGCCTATCATGACTATGATACCATCACAATGCAGAGTTTCACAGCTACCACAATGTAGGATTGACATATGACATTTATAAAATGTCAGAAACCCTCCCCCAATTTTTACAGCCGATTCCCCAGTAGACTTTCACGATGTAAAATGAACTAAAGGCAACTGTGTGCTCATTAGCTGTGCCACTTCTGATACATTACGTCGATTGACAATGAACCGCTGTGATATCAAAGTGCAGGTGTAAAAAATAATAAGGCAACTGCTTGTGTAACAAAATCTCACTAGCCGAGAATGTGTGATAAATATGCGAGGAGGCAGTTTTTTATTCATTGAAAGTGTGGCATGGTACATCAAACATAAAACCCAAGAAAGGGTTTTGACATGCCAAACTCAATTAAAATTTGTTTTCATGACTATCACTGGTGAGACTCAGGAACTAATTTGTGAATGTAAAAGGTGACTATGTAAGTTCCAAATACAAGGATCTGAAGATATCAAGAGATCCAGATGGTGCTTGAATCAGAGCTGATGTCTAATTTGCAATCACTATCATTTGTAATAAGTAATAGAGAATTTGTCATAATGGAAATCATTATGTTATGTTAAACCTGTTTAACTACTTCCTGCCCATCAGGAGAAAATGTACATAAGCCCTTTGCATGAACCATCCTTCACTTTCCAGTAGCCTTGGGGTCTTAATGCTTAAGAAAATACCTAAAGTAAAAAATTTTAAATAATGAATAAAATAAGAGTCAGACAAAACAACTTGAATAATATAGGTATAGTAGCTGTGTGGCCACATGAATGGGTTTTATGTAATGCTGTCTTTATATTTAGAGATAAATAGGGAGAATGTGAAAGACAATGTGAGAGGTTATTTTCTGGAAAATTAATGACATCACTAATTCCCCAAAATAAAAAATATATTTGCATTTTTATTACCTTTTAGAGTTTTCCAGACCAATAAGCATAACATAAAATATAACCATTATAACATAAAATCCTAAACTCAAAAGATGGTAAATACATTGGAAAAGAATGTCTAGTCTTGCTATGCCTTCATAACTTAAAAACTGACAAAATGATTTAGTGTAATGAACTCTCTGAAATTTTTCAGTATTGTACATAAATAACATTCATTTTCCTTTACGTGGTGGAAATAGCCCTTAAGAACTTTTGAGGAGTATAAAATATTTTCACAAGATGGTAGAAATCCTGATCACATAGGTAAATTTGTGATTAAATTCTACTGTACTTTCTAAGCCCTCAGTTACTCAGTTTACCAAGTTTACCTCAGTTAAACTTGGTAAAGTTGCTTACAGATACTATTTCCTTCAGTCCCTAATGGACCACCTTGAAAAATATAGAGACATTAAGGAGAAATTATCAAAGTTGTCATTTACAACACTATATCAATCTTTAAATATGGATGTTATTGCCACTGGCTCTTTCTATGCTTTCTTTATGTAATCAATTGCCTTAATAATAAGTGAAGAAAGTACAGTATAAAGAACAAATTGCAGTAAGAGTTTTCAACTTCATTATGCATCCAAATTATCTATGGAGGTGATTACACCATATTCTAACGAAGTCAGAAGTAAACTGGGGTCCCACGAGAACTAGGCTAACTCCTTCCAAGGGCACAATTACCTTGTACCTAAGTCCCACCTCTTAGAGGTTCCACTATGTCTCATATTACCACACTGAGGACCAAGCTTCTAATCCATGCAGCTTTGGGGGACAAACTCAAACTGTACCCAAACCATAGCAGATGATAAAATAGAAATTAGGAGCATTTCTGCTCCCCACCCTTTTTAGTTCTTACATGTTTCTTAATCACACCTTCAGGAAATATTCCTTGTACTGTAAAGTCACTTTTTAGTAAGCTTCTAAAACTAAAATTACTGTTGGTAGACTAAAAGACCTATAAGATCAAAGAGCTTGGGTCTTCATCACAGCAGATAAGCAACGGTTTAATCATTTGGGGAAAGAGAGAATGGGGATTTCAAAGGAACTTTTAAATACTATATCTTTTAGCATCACTGCAACACAGGTATGTTCAGGTGCTACTCCTGGAAAAACCAACTTAAATTCAACAAACATTTATTAGGAGTTTCTGCTGAAGACAGAATACTCTGAGCTCTGGTTCTCACAGGCAGTCACCCCATGGCCTCTGAGAAGCCAACAGTGTTTTATATCTATCACATTTGAAAATTCTTTTCTGATCTAAAGAAATTTAAATTAGAACTTAAACATTTGTGGGAGAGAGACTGATTAGTTGCAGCTTCTTTTGTCAATGAACTTTAGATCAGTATTGGTTTAGGAGATTAAGCAGCCACTGTTACTGGACTGAAAACAAAAGTAAAATACTACAATTCTAAAATAAAATGGAATTTATTATGATCGTATTTAAAGCATGTAGCAAAATGTAAACATAAAGACTCTAGAAATAAGATTTTCTGCATAAGAAATATGAAGTTCCCTGCTGACTACAAAGAATGGTTGTGTTTTAAGATGAAATTGTTCATTACTTCATTAGTTCGGTCAATAAACATCACAGTGGGTACCTGCATTTACTTGTTTATTCATTCATTCAACAAACAAATGCGAGCTGGCTTTTTGCAGTGTCTACTTCCATTTGGCCTGAAATCTATTCTGATGCTCAAGTTTAAGAGATTTTTCAGCCTTGCTCCTTTGGAGGAGATGAAACTGAAGGAAAATCCTTTCCATTCAGGCTCTTTCCTATCCACAGAGGGAGAACTCTTTGCCATATACCATGTCGCTGAAACTGGGTTTAACAGCAACATATACCATATTGCCAAATGTCCAATTGGAAGCTGGAAACTGGCTATTTCCATTCTCAGCCAGGACTCAGCACTGTCTCCATTCACTGTGCTCCATGCATGTTCTGGTATTATTCACATTAATTCCTCTCTTTCCCACTGTATTGTAGCCTCCTTCGGGGTACACACAATAATACTCTGTATTGTACCACCCTTGACAATTAGCAAAGTTCTCTGTACCAAAGTATTCAGTAAGTGTTAGTTAAGTTGCTGGACATGTTAATTGAAGCATGGTTAAAGTATGGTTGTTGTGATGATAGTGTGGGATATGAAGATGCATATGACCTAATTCTGCTCCCAAGGAATTTTCCTCTTAGCAGAGGAGATAAAACACATTCTCAAATAGCTGTAATACAAAATATGAAGTGATAAGGGTCACAAAAGTGGTACAAAAGCAGTGCTATGAGAGTACAAAGGAGGGAGATTACTTCCAGCTGTTCAGTGTCCAGTGTTCTGCTCTGGGCACTGAGGATTATAGGATCAAAGAGACAGTACTTGCTGCACTGGATGTACGTACTCACTAGCTGATGAGAACAACAAGTACACAGTGTCTGGTTACAAACTGAAAGATGCATATATGAAATTCAAAATGGATGGTACACTGTGTAGTGTATGGTATGGGAAAGAGAGAAATTCACAAGTGCAGGAGTATTTGGGAAAGCCTTCATAGAAACACCCAGCATTGAGCATCTGACGTAGAGAGAATGACTAGTTGAAAAAGGGGGGCTCAGGCATAGGCTATAACACCAGCAACGTCTTAGAAAGAAAGGTGAGAAAAGAAGATTTTCTTTTAAAAAGCAGCCATCCGGATGCTGTCCTATGGCTCATCGCTTCCCTTCGGTGAACCCTAAACAGAGACAGACAAGAGAGTACAGAGTCTCACGCAGTATAAACACCAGAGAAGCCTTGAGTCGCTCCGCGAGTGGACAAATACCCCTGCGTACCTTTAGGCTTCTGTTTAACTAGGGAACGTGGCAGACTGCCCTCTGCTCTCCTGATCTTGTTACCGTGTATGAATCTGTTAAAGCCATCTTCCCACATTTTAACTCATTTATGACCTCTGACCCTTGTGCCAGATAATTGGCATATTATGCTAAACATTTACGAAATTGGATATAAAATTTTTTGTGAGAAAGAAAACTGGCTGTGTATACTAACTCAATATGCATCAGGAAAAAATCATGCTATTCTTTTTTCATCTTTTAGATAAAAATAGATATAATGCATTTTCTCCACATTTCATTTTATTCTCCTTTGCTTTTGGTGAAGAAGTATACCTGACACTTTGGACTTTGCTTGCTACAGCTCTTGGAAGGTGAATCCCCACATTTTCAGGATGCTCTTACTGAAATGGAATCAGATACTTCTCAATCTATCTTCGGTTCCTATTTTGAATGACTTCAAGAAGTAGGCTCAATGTTTTAATTCTTGGGTATATGTTTTGTCATTGAGATACTTGCAAAAGTCAGCATCCTTATTAATGAGTTTAATAATATTGTTTACATTCATGTCCTTGTTAATAAATAGATTTTAAGATAACATTTTTTATTCTTAGTAAATCACATCATTATATTTCATTGTGAATGGACAAAAAACCACAAAAACAATGTGGTGGGGAAAAAATACACGGCCAGCTATTTAGCATACCATAATAAATTGTGTAAAAGTAAAATTACTACAGAGATAATTTTATTGGCAACAAATCGTAAGCGTTAACTGGGGTAGTTATTCCTAGGAATGATGTGGTAAACTTAAATGTGCCAACTTACTGAATGAGCAACACATATGAAGAGTACTATAGCTACTGTAGAATTCTGTTATAATAATTTGGAAGGATTTTCAAAACCCATTATACATTATATATAATGAAAGCATCTAGGTTCATTTTGAGAAGCTCCTTGTCATTTGCTTACTTCATCAGAAAAATCAGACAACCATAAGATTTTCATAATGGGTTCCTTAATTGCACTTAACATAACTAACTATACATGGAAGACATATAACATCCATGTGTTTATACCAAAATATCCTGAAAACTGTAGTGCATATTGAAAGTATGCAGGGACTACTTTTATTTTATAAAATTGTAGAAAATTTGTAAATAGCAAGGGTGACCTCCAGTGTGCAAGAGGTTTATACCATTGCAGTCTTTCATTCACAGAAAGCGCACTGGTTACTCCAATTCTCCAGGAGTGCTCACAACAAACAGAAAAGAGATTTTCTATCTCAAAATGAGTCTGTAAGTTCAAAGCAGTTATTTTGTTCTGTTTTTAAGTTTTTTGTTCTTTGCTTCGCTTGCTTTTTTTTTTCTTTTAAGTTTCTGAAGCTTCTGCTGTTGCTGGGAGCCGAAAAACACAAAAGATCAGGGGAAAAGAATCTGTAACTAATAAAAAGTTAGAAAAGTAATTTTTTTGCCCATGATCTGGTTAGGACTTATATTCATTAAAGTATTAAATAAAAAGCTGAATTTACAGTTTTGAAATAAAAAATTCAAAAAAAGACCTTCTTTAAATGTTCATACTACCACAAAAATAGTAAAACTACCTGATATAATTTCTATCTACAGAGGCAGACACTTACACTAAATAACAAACTAACACTACCCAGGATAGAACTTTAAAAAAAGCTTTTTAGATGGTCTCCAAGATCAAAAGCTTTTCACTGTGCATAAAATTTCTTTTTATGAGAAGCTAATGGCTTGCCACATTGTACAATATAATTTCTATTTGTCTCTAATCTCAACACAATAAAAACTATTCACACGCAGAGAAAAAGCATGAGGCTGTCCTTACAAGCCAGCCAAACACTGCTCACTTACTTTATCTTTCCGACTACAGATGATACAAATCATCTCAAACTACCAGAGAATTTTTCTTTGCAGATTTTATTTTTATTTCTTTACTTGGGAAATAACTAGAACTTTGAGGAGAAGGAGGTTTCTTTTCAGAAGATTGTGTCAGTAAAAACCTCCGGTTCTGCCTTAGCTAACCGGACCACACAAAAGGTCTAATTAGATGGGTGCCCACCAGAGCTCCCGCCTGGCAGACTCACTGTCACTCCGTGAGGCACATCTACTTTCAAAGGTTTATGTCGTGGACATTAAAAATTTGCTCCAGGCTGACTCTTGGCATAAAAGGTAGAGGGCTGAGGATGAATTACTTTTTATGAATATTCATAACAATCAGTGTGGACTTCTTGAATTCCTAGACAGGGTAAAGTGTAAATAACTGCATGTTATCTGGCTTGTTTATACAGCTTATAATATACATGTAGGGTATACATATATGCACAAAAGGTCCACCACTAAGAGAATATATTGAGTGAATTATTTAAAATTCACATTGGTGGTAATATGTTCTAATTTTAATAAATTATAAATTATGAAATTCCCAAGTATGGTATAATCTGAGAAACGATAATTATTCCTTCGGACTTGTTATGATCTATCACGTCAAGAGTCTGTGTGCTACCTGCTAAGAAATGCCTGAGCAGGCCCTGACATGATGGGCCCTAATGGCTCCAGAGGAGCCATTATTGTCTATTGTGTCAATATTTTGCGTGCTAAAGAGGATCCACGGAAGACTTCTAAACCAGGCCTTCGCATATCAGACAGTAATGATGACTCAATCTATTATGTCAATAATATGGTATAAAAGTCATTCTCTTGAATTTACACAATTACAGTTGTAGGCATGTTTTGTCAATGATCTGCTCAGAATACTCTTTGAGGACTCTCAGAACATAACATCATTCAAATCTCACCATGAGAGTTTTAATCTAAAAATTCGTGTTTTAATCTAAAAATTCATTTTTAATGCCACTTTAAATGGCAGATTACTACCATAAAAATTTTTGGAGAAAAAACTAAATTCACCTGATCAAATTATTTTCATCACCTCCTCTTCACATCCAATTAAATTCTCCAGGGCCCGCCAAAAGATTTTAGATAACTTTGTAAATAAAGATACCCTTTACTTTCTTTCCTGAAGGACAAAAATGAAAATCAGCAAGGCAGCTTTGACCTTAATTCACACTAAAACGGGTGGATACCGTAGGGGCTCAACATTGAAAACATGTTCAGTATTCATTTTGTTCTACATTTTCTAAAAACAAAAGGAGGACAAAGATAAAGCCAAGTATCATATGTTCATGTTTATTTTCAAAGATATTATATAAACAATGATTTTACTTTTAGAATAAATGATTTGTTAAAATGTTTTAAGATTCTATTTTGAGACTTTAATCGTGAAATGTTGGTCATATCCCTAAATACTAACAATTATCAAGTGGTGCTTAATAATACAGAAAGCACCTATAAAATGATACATAAACAAAAATGCATAATAAGATATTAAATTATAGTCCAATCTAACTCTTTCAGAGCTACCTTTCTAAGTCCAGAGGGAAGAGAGTAACTTGTGTGGCTGATAGGCATAAATTGACTTCTTAGCCTAGTCATTTGTTAAAATCCTGCACTGGCAAAATGCCAGTTATATTTATGCACCAAGTTGAAGATCAAAAATTTTTTAAAAATAGTATCAAATGCCATACATTTAAAAGAGGAATTTTAATGAAATATCTCCTTTTGTAATTTTATACCAATGGATTAAGTATCATAACAAGTAGATACAGTGCTCTTTTTGTGATTTTTAAGAAATACTTCTCAGATGTGTCAGACATGCCTAGATTTTTCAGTATGAGAGTTTTTTTTTTTTTTTAATCTTGGCTCCGTTCTTATAAAGCAATGTTTTGGCAAAGTCGGCAAGTTCCTTAAATGAAGATTTTTTTTCTTTCCCTTCTAGGTATCAGGAGACCATTTTAATTCACTCACCAGCTAAACTCTCAAAGGGACTGGTGTATATGGTAACATAGGAGCCAATATCCTAGCTATCAGTTTTCATACAGCCTAGCTGGACCTTTACATTACAGCTGCCCCACATTTATTGTTCTTTCATTGCATCTGTCAGCATTTCCTGACAGCGCATTATGGAGCACATGGCTACAAAGTCAGTATCAATCAGCCCACGATCATGCAGATATAAGTAGCAGACTATTGATAATGGGCCTTAAATCAGATCATCATGGTTTAAGCATAGATTCTTAAAAGGCAGCAATCTCAGGGGAACTCCTACTTGCCTGCACCTGTTTCAAACCTATAAGCCGATTTTTCTACTACCTGCCACCTACAACTTCTGTGAAGGAAAAACAAAACAAAACAAAACAAAACAAAACAAAATAAATGGACCTGGTAAGCACAGATAGACGTGTACTGTAGCACATTTCACCACATAGGAGGAAGCACAAAAGCAAAGGTGGCAATTAACACAACTTTTGGCTCTATCTCTTTAAAACAAATATACAGAAGTGATATATATTAATAGATATGAATATAGATATAGATATACATATAGATATAGGTATCATCTCCTTTTACACTAATGAACCAGCCTCCCAAGCCTCACATATACCTCACATGGATAAGAGCAGTTTTGTTGCACTTTGGCAATGTCTTCCTTCAAAAGCGTTTCAACTTGATACAGCCATTTAACAAGCAAAGTGGAAGAATTCATAGTTTAGAGGTACGCAACACCCAACTTGAGGTACCATGTTAAAAACAAAGGCATCTAATTTCCCTCAGACATAAATAATAAAACAAAACAGGAGTTGCATGCAAATTTAGTAACATAAAATTTAAGGTGATAAACAGAATGGAGGCTGGCTTCTTGTTTAGTATTCCTTAGTTATCACCATAATTGCTGCATGTCTGTCATCATGAGCAAAAGAAAAAAGTGTCTTTCTCAGCTGCTCCCCTGCTTGTTTTGTTCGCTATATTCTCGTAAAGTGGGAGAAAATAAGTGTCATTTAATGAATAGTGCTATTCTTTGTCTGACAGCTTCATATCTGTTAGGTGTAGGAGGCCTACTACTTTCTTTTTCTGATAATGTTTTTGACAGTGTGCTAAATTCCTCCCCCAAAAGGCCGGCGTGTATATTCTGCTAAAAGGGGCTTCATCTCTCCTGAATGGGTGCCCTCTTTTAACCCCCTTCAGCTTCTGTTCTTACATTAATTGAGCTGATCAGATTGAGCATATGAATTTGTCTTTGATGTATTCGTATGTTTAGTTGACGTTGCTCTCTCTCTCATTGGCAGCGGACAGAGCTCTCAGACAAATAGGACTGTTGCCATGGTAACAGGCAATAGCTAGGGATCTCTTGAAAAATATTTTTATTTCAAAATTCAAACTGGAAAATTCTCACTGGATATGGTTCTCAGTTCTAAACGTGTCATATCTAATGATGAATGCAATTAGGAATCCCACCAGTGTTTTAAATAATAAATTAGCCTAATTTTCTAGGCCTGGCATGATGACACACAAATACTAAAAAGGCGTCTTCTTTTTTAAAATCCATGACAAAGGACTTATTAATGACTTTTGTTCTTACGGTTTCAAATTAAAACGGATGGTAGGCTAATGATAGTGCTTTCTATCTGCTACAAACCAGAGGCCTAGAGGTAAACTTAGTTTTTTTAAGCAAACATTTCAAGCTGCTCTGATATTTGATTATTTCATTTAAGAGAAAAAGCAGGTGTAGAAATCCTTCCATAAATGTTGAGTGCTACAGCAGTTGGTAAATCTCAGTGGATTAAAAATGCCCATAGCCATTTTTAATTACTGAGCATGAGAAAAAGGAATGAATGAGGAACATAAGTTTTATTGACGACGATCATCTTACAATGGTGGGATTTTCAAATTTTCACTGTTATTCGGAAGAAAAGAAAAATACCAGTAGATTTATCAATACATAATACAAATTTTAGCTATATTGTAAAAGTTAATTTACTCATGACTATGCGATTCCAGTTGTATTAATTGTTGTTTTCCCCAATCCTACCGTGTGGGATTTAGAGGACAATGCGAATCACCAGACAGTGGGAGAGCTCCAAGGTCCTGCCATAATGTGTAATCACACTATGAAAGAGGCTATTCAAAACAAATCAAATTTTTCTATTCCTTAAAATTTCTTTTTTAGGGGCCGGGGATTTAGTTCAGTGGTTCCGTCACCTGCCTTGCAAGCGCAAGGTCCCAAGTTTGATCCCCAGTACCCCCCAAAAATTTCTTTTTTAGCATTTTTCAGGTCTTTTGGTGTCTGCTGCTTACTGTATTGTATGTCACAGAACTTAGCTTTCTAATATTAACTGGCAATAGTGCTTTCTTTAATTTTGAGTGAGAATAGTAATAAATGTAATAAAATCAAGCAAGTACATGTGTATTTTGGGTTTGTCTAAAGGAAATTGATCTTAATTCTTACAATGTCAACACACAGATTAATGAAAAGGGTTTAAATTAAATCCAACTGGCAGAGTGTCTATAATACATGTCTTCCCATATCAAATAAAAAAGTTTGTATTGAAGAGAAAGATAGAAAAATGGTAAAACTAAGATATTAGCAGTTTTAAATTTCTATACTTTTATTTTTACTTCTATATAATAAGTTTGTTACTATGGTGTAAGATACGACTATTACAACTTTATTCTAGGTTATGCTACTAAACCACCTGAAATATTACCTTTTTCCTCAAAAACAGAAGAACACTATTTTCTAAAAAGAGGAAAAAAAGATGAAGAAAAACACAAAAACTAAAATCAAATTTACATGAAACACTGCAGGTGACTAGCTGAGAACATCTCAGCTTCTCTGGTAAGTAAACATTTCTTCTCTTTACTCTATTTCCAAACTATTTCATAAAAAGAGAATAGACACTGAAGAGAGTAACCAAATCTACTTCATACGCATTGCCAGTGGCAAGCTCCTCCAGCCCCCTCTGGAGGATGAGCACACACCCAGAGGTCCAGGCCTGCTCCCCATGCCCCTGGGGTCTGGAGAACCACGAAACAGCCACTGTGGTTGAAGAGGACACACAGCACCTTCCTCAGGGAGACTTGCTTGGTTCCTCTGACTGACTTGGGGCAGTGTGTCTTTTTAGCAGTCTTTCAGAGTGACTAAAAGCAATTCTGTAAAAATTTCTTTTATTGTTTTTCCAAGTATGTATTGCACAAAAGCTAAAATGTTTATTAAAAGTGTTAGCTTTGGGGCTGTAGGGACACTTTCAGTATATGTTTAGAAAAAAACATCTTAAAGTCAATGATTGGTCATTCTCTCAAACCTCTTTCTATTAAAAGCCATTTTTGAAAGTGCAACACTGCATTTATCTTCCTCCTTACGACAGTTGATGATAAGTGGTAAGACGAAGAAGGAAGAGATTGGAATGCTTTTCTTTGTCCTATGCCTAAATTAGATAGTAAGACACCAAAACATGCACTGCTTCATCTCTTAGTTATCAACAGTCACATCTTAGAGCAGTGAGAAAGTGAATTCAGATAGTTCCTCACCCCACTGTCAAACCCTCGAAGCACCTGAAAGTCACAACCCTCACAGCCCCTGTCTTCCTAGGTCTGAGCCACCTCCCTGATGTGGCTAACTATCCAGAAGTTGTACACATTGCTTATGGAAGTACCATATTGTTATGTTGGGTTGGAAAATGAAAGGCCCGCCTGTACATGTGTAAAATATTTTGGAAATACAAAGTATGATGATGCCAGTTTCTTTTCTTGTTCGGCACTGTGCAGATCTACTCCAAATACAGAGTGGCTCCAAATACAGGCTCATTGACTTTGGCGCTCAAATCAAGGCTTAAATCCACTCCATAAAGCGTCCAGCAAGCCAAAAGAAAGCCAAACACACGTTGTTACTGAGGTCTGTGCTGCATCCCACAACTCCAGGGATATAACTCAAAGACAATTTACCACAGAAAATATAAGGCAACATGGGGCAGTGGAAAGAGACTTAGATTTGGAATAAGAATGACAAGGTCAGACATTTCTCACTAGCAGCCAAACCTAAGTGATCTCTCTGAGCCATAACGTCTTAATCTATAAAATAGTGATCATAATATCAGTCCTCTCCTAGGGCTATTGTGCAGAGATGAGATAACAAATATAAATGTGCATTAAAGCACAGATTGAACTTAAACCCATATTCTTTGTATTTTTAAAATTATAAACAAATACTGATTTTGCTATGTAAGTTTTATTTCTTCATAAAAATTCTTCATATTTATAATCATGGCTAATTTGGTCTTATAATGTTAAAGTCTTACATGAAAAATCAGAAACATTGGTTTAAAAAATACATTACTTCTTTATGAAAAGACCTCTGTTTTATAAAATATGAAACTTAAAAAATCCAGATGCCTAATTCCTAGATACCATTATTTCTGCAATGGAATATGGTTTGGAATTCACTGATTTAGAAAGTAAGAGAAATTATAGAAGTAATTAGTCAAAGGCAAAAATTCAATATTCTATTTCATTGTAATCCAGTAAATTATAATAAAAACTATTTAAAAGAAATATGGAAAATTTAATTTGATATAAAATTTCTAGTTTACATATTTTAATAAATTTAAATATAGACTCATTAATAATTATGTCTATTTTAGATTATTTACAAATATTTATAGGTATGTCTCTGTACTTATATATGATAGATACAAAGTTAGGAAAGATGGTTGTAAATATGCAAAATAGCTCTTCAACAGCAAATGGATTATATTCTGAAAATTTGTTAGTACATTTCTTATCAGGAACTTGGGAAATATTTTATCCCAGAAACAAATTTAATATGATGCAGTAGGGTCAGGGTAACTGAGAAAAAAAAAAAATCCATTGATCCATAAGTTACCATGGTGATTAGTAACCACACATGGGAAAGAATTTCTTGCAAAAATATACACTTTGCCCTTGCTCAAGTCAGACCAGTGACCCACGCCCTTCTATAAATTACTGCAGAATGGGGAAGGGTGGCACAGTGGTCCGAGCTCTGAGAGAGCGGAGAGCAGAAACAAATTTCTTCATTTGGCAAAACTAGACTCAAGAGATCAGGAACAGAAACAAAGAATGGTGGCAAGACTATACATGCTACTCTTTGGAATGTAAAACAAGCTCAACAATTATTAGCTAAAATAACATCAGATACAAGAAGTAAGCAGGGTGGGACTTAGGGGAAGTGAGAAGAGGTTGAGAAACTGGGATAGGATTGGTAATGCTGGCACCCTGGCGTCACCATAGATGTAAAAGGAGGAGCAACTGAAGACAGATGCTTTCTTCCTAATCCTAACCCTTGCTGTCCCCACAAAATTCATTCTAGTTCAGCTCTAAATCAACCCCAGGACAAAGGAATAAGCACCATGAGAAACTAGAGGGTAAAGGAAGAATATTTTTTTGTAGACAGAATTATCAGAGTTAATACTGATGGGAGGAAATGGAAAGGAAATAAACCCAGATATGGTATATGGAAAGGAAAGAGACACCTCAAGCCATAGCTGGCTGTGAATGTCTCTGATCTAAGGGACAGAAATGAGAAGGACTCAAGGGACATGAAGGGCAGCACTCCATTGCCCAAGTTTCTTACTACTCCACTGGTCCTTTAATGGGATCCTGCTTTTCCCACCTTCTAGATGTCAGAGTTCCCAGGTATCAAATTTCACCCCCAGGTGATTCCAATCACTTCTATCACAGCTCATAAACACATCTGTACACTGATTACTGCTAAACTAACTCCAAACCCAATCTCTCCTCCAAGTCCCATAATACTATGTCCATGCCCTACTCCTTCTAGAAGCCTTAAAACCAGATCAAATGTACTCACTCAAAAAGGTGGTTCTTGATATTTACTCCTCAAAGCTCAATCCTCTCCCAGTTTTTCTCATCTCAATAAATCACACCCTCATTCACACAGTTGCTATAGCCATTAGCCTGGGAAACATCTCTGATTTGTTTCTCTCACACTTCATACTCAATCTATCAGCAATTCTTCAAGTTGTATTTTCAGTATTGTTGGACACAGTACCTTCAAAGAAGATACTACCAAAGTCCATCCACTTCCTACCATTTGCAGCAACCTAATTCCAGCTAGGACAACTGCAGTCTCCCGACTTTCCTATTTCCACTCTCTCCATGCTTATTGTCTAATCTTCTCATAGCAGTCACATCCGTGTTTGAAGGGGGTATTTCCAATAGCATGCCTTCAAGCTCAACACATTCCCAAGACCCGCTGTCTCACAAAATCCAAGTCTTACTACTCAATCTGGTCTCTGGTCACCTCTTCTCCTTGCTCTCTCTCTCCTCACTCATTTAGCTCCAGTCTTAATACTCCTGTTCTTCCTGGACCACATGAAGCTTGTTTTTGTCTCTGAACATCTGTTCTGTGCTGTTGCCTCTACCTGATATGCAGGTCCCAGAAATTTTCATGGCTTGCTCCCTTAGGTCACACAAATACCACTTTCTCACAAATGCCTTTCTTCATTACTCTACATTTAAAAAGTACCCCCCATACCCTATGAGCTTTACTTTACTTCAACCCTTTATTACTTTTTGGCATTGTTAACACATTTATTCATCAGTTTATTTTTTTACTCATCAGTTTATTTTCAGCTTTCTTCTGAGAATGTAAACATTATGAAGGTAAGGATTTTATCCAACTTTTTCTATATCTTTTCTCATGCAGCCTAAAATAGTTTGTACTTAGTGTATGTATTTTAATTGCTCACTTTGGTACCCTAGAAGTTTCATGTTTCACTATAGAAAAATATTGTTTCCTCAAACTGACATACAAAAAATCATATTTTAAAAAAGCAAAAAATTTCTGTAGCATTTAACCCATAGTTCAAATTATAATTTGCATGATTTTTTTTCTAGTGACTTTTAAAACCAGTTTGATTTTTCAAAAACAGGGAGGACATCAAAGTAAGTACTTTCAGAATTATACTTTAGAAAGAGAAAAAAATGAAAAGGCTGACAAATACTTTACTCTCATATTTTTAAAATGTGCTCTGTGATTTAAGCAGTAATTATGTAACTCTTCCTAGTGAATTTTGTTAAATATTTTACTATTTGACAGTTTGTGTCACAGTTTTTCACACTAAATCTGGAGTTATGAACCAAACTATAAATGGCCTACTACTATGATATAAAGTAACAATTCCAAGGGTAAAGACTTTATTTATTTTAATAGATAAAATGCCTCAAAGCAATTGGCTAAGAAAAGTATTTTTGAATAAATGCTAAAGTTTTTTTAAAAACTTGTAAAAGTTAATATTGCATTTATATCATATACTCAAATTAATGGCCACTATCAAAATATATTTTAAAAATATACGAATACTACTAATACAATACCTGATCACTTTAAAATGCTTACTTGGTGCCAGGTACTATTATTTGATACATTCATCTAAACCTGAAACAGCCTTACAAAGTAGCTCCATTTTAGAGATCAGAAAACTGAGGCATTACAAAGTTGGCTGTCCACGTTCTCAAAGCTCGAAGAGGGTAGTCCTGAGATTTTAAACAAGCATTTTGGTTCCATAGCATGTAAACTAATCTGCCACAGAGTTATATCACATGAACTTTTGAGAGAAGCAACATTTTTGTACAGAAAGTTTTTATAATTAATGGTTGTAACATAAAATTTCATTATTAAACTTATTTCCTACTCTGAATTTCAAATAGATATAGGCATCTTACCACACAGATATGATTTTAATGAGTTTTATATCATTTGAACAGGTCAAAAGCAACCCAGAAATTTCCAGACAGTTAATTGTGAATCCTGCCTTTTGGGTCCTTGAGGCCAAAAATTTTTAAACATTTCCCCTAATTTCCAATAATTGAGAGATCACTCTTGTTGCAAAGTAGAAACCAAAGACTTTTTTTAAAATTCAGAATTTACAAGTCACTTCAGCATAGACTAATACACATGCACTAAGCTTATATTAGGCAGTGATTTTTTTATTTATACTTTTTAATATTTTACATTTCTGTCTGTATCATTAGTATATTCTTTTTTAGGTAGATATCCTAAAAAGACCAATAACATAAAGACAGTAACATAAAGGATGCCCAAATGTGTGGAAATGAAATCAAAGATATATATAGATATAGATATAGATACAGATATATCTATCTTTACATACAAATACACACACATATATAGATATTTATTGATATAAATATCTTTGCCAAAGAGGGCCATCATCTATTTAATATATAAGCTAATCATTGGGAAATCACCATAAATTTCTATATGTTAGACTGATGCTCTGCATTCTACAGGCATGTGCTACACTCCAGCTGTAGCAGTAAAATTACTGAAACTGTAATTCTCTTAATATTTAAATAATATATTAAAATTTAATTTTCAGCACCTGGAAGAATCTGTTTGTGTGCCAGCAAATGAGGTAGCTGGGCCTGGAGCTCCTATACATATGGGACTCAAAAACAACCTATCACAAATAATTACTAAGCAGAGCAGCTGTAGGCACCACAGTAGTCATTTAAAAAACAGGTCAAAGTTGCTTGAATTCTTTTCTATTTCCCAGATATCTTGTGCATAAATTCTGTGAGATTTATCCCTTTCTAATTTTCTCATTTTGTAAATAATTTATTTTTACTGAAAATCATAGATTGAGGTGGAAAAGGATAGCAAGGGCATCTTGTGATTTTTTTTTTCCTCTTTAAGTTGTGTGCATTAAAATAAATTAAGCCCCTGATTTCTCAGGTTTTTAAAATTGTATACATGAATGTGCCGACCCAAAAGCATATGTATTTGTTAAAACTGTTTACAGGAAGGATTACATATTCTGTGAATAAACAAACAAACTAAACTAAAGCCTATTTACTGTTCTATGTATATGGCTTTCCTACACACATTGTGTGTGTAAAATACGAGTCTAAATATAGATGAACACAAACGTCATTAACAAAATATTCTTCTATACATTTTTATGCCATCTGGTCCATGTATAAAAGAAAAATATAAAAATTACAACTTTTTCCTTTATTAGATTTGAACAAATCACTGAGTGACATGAATAGCAAGCTAAAGATTCAAAAACATTTTACATACTTTCATTCACAATGAAGAAAATAGAATTCTTTCAAGAAATACCTTGTATGAAACAATTCCTAAGTTCAGAATCCTAAATGGAAATGGTCAGGTACGACGCGCCTCTAGTTTCTCAGTGTATTTTTAATCTGCTCAGTGAGGAACAAAAACTCAGAAGAGAGGGCACATTTAGGATTTTTCTCATCACTTTGCTTTTCCCAAAAGCTCCAGATGAAAAGAAAATTAACTTGAAAAGTGCAGTTAGTAAGAAGATGGCAATGTTAAGAAGCCCCCGTCACAGAAATTTTAATTGCTTTGCCTTATCCTTAGATTTCCATTCAGATTCTTGGATATGGAAAAATGTCTAAAGGTCTGTTTTTGGAAAACATCTAATGACATACACCTGATATTTAGAAAAAGAGTAAGATTTTTGTTGGAGGGAAAGAGGAGGACTAGGGGATAGGAAAAAAAAAATCTACCAAGAATTTATACACTATTACCTTCAATCATTTTGATGCAAGTCATTCATACCACCACCATGCTAACAAGACATCCAATTTACTAAACAATGAATACTGAAAATACATTTAAAAGGTACAAATGACTGTCCAAAGAATGACACTGAAAAATATTAAGTAACAGCTCTACCTCAAGATAAGCCTCACCATTAAAGAGTTTTAATGAAGAGAGCCTTCAAAGGCTAAATCAGGAGGCATTGATTAGATTGCCTCTAACTTTGTGTTTTGACACCTTCGTCTTTCGTGGCATTATATTGTCTCTGTGCATCTTACAAAGGAAGCATTTTACTAGGCCCACACAAGAAACAGGAGACAGCAACGCTTATAAAAGAGACTGTCAAGGGTGTGAGCCAAAATGGGTCTCATTTGGATTTCAAGTGAAGAAAACTCCTAATGCATTTCATTACAATGTATGCGAACCTCTGAAAAGAAGGATGGATTGGGATTCTCATCCCTATTAATTTATTGAAATGGATTCAGGTTTTCCTTGTATATCAAGAGAGACCATGTGTTTCAAGCAAGGTAACAATATTATAGTTCCAATAACCAAATATGCTATGATTCAGTATGCCCTTCTGTGAGATAAAGAGGATGCAATTTTCTTGATAATTGGGATTTCAGTTTAAAAATAAATACTACAACAGCATAGCAACAAATAAATATTCTTTGTTACTATCTTTGTTTTGAAGATATGATCAAGCTGCTACACAACACAGGGATTGATTCAGTCTTTGTTACCAGAGCACGCTTTTTATCATTTGAAATCCTATTTTTTCCCTTACCACTGTCATTCATATATTGACTTTTTATTTCATTGAGGAACTGTATGTATGATGTAATTAGGATAACACCAGTGAAAGTCATATTTTATTAAAAGATAGCGTAAAGAGAATGAGATAAAGTCATAGCATTTTTAGCACTGTATTGTGTGGTCTACCTATGCTTTCTTCATAAGAATGTTCTAGTTATCATGTACCTATCAGGCAATTCATGATAGAAAAAAAGTACTTATATTTGGCTGATTCTTCAACTATATTAGAATGATATCTACCATTAAAAAATTCCGAATCCTTAACTACAGAGAAATGCCATGATCTAATGCACTTAGACATCCAAATAATTTCATAAATCCACAGGATTACAAATATAAGACATATGCTCTCACTGCTCTTTAACACCATTAACATTTAGAGATGATTGATTATGTTATACCAATAACATTCTGTGAATTAAAAGCTGATCTATTTTTTATGTAAATCATACAACCTGCTAGTCAAATTAAAGGTTAAATATACATAAAGTCATAGAATAAAATACAGATAATCTTTCTCATAGAGCATGGATCTATGATATACATGCTCAAATGTAATAGGAACAACCAATTCATAGGTTGCCTACTAATTAAATCCAGTAAAACAGCATGAATATATCCTCCTTATGTTGTTACACATTTTGTTCCAAATGGGAATAATATAACCACAGCTAAATAGAATTACAAATTGTAGCTAGAAAACACAATTGGAAATAAAGATACATTTACAAACTTGAGAAGAACTCTCTATAAACAAATTCATATTCATCATTTAAATTTTTTCCTGTAATTGTAACTATAAAATAAGTGCAGAAGGAATACATATAAATCAAATATTCAGCATGTGTACATGTATGTTGATGCATGTCTAATGCCATAGAAATCTATATAGAAAAATTCTAACAGCAAATCTCAATGAACTTTGATATACTCTTATTTTTATAAGAAAGAATGTACATGTCCCTAGAATATATGCAGTAGAAGCATTTTTGAATGAATTATAATTAAATTACAATGATACATGTTTCTTATTTTTATCTTGACAGTTCTTGTATTCTCTAGCAGAACCTATTACAAACAAATATATGTCAGGTTACTTGTTGAATAATGTATTTCAAGCACTTAAAATTACTAGAGAGTTGCCCAAGATCTACATATGATTACATATTTTTGGCCTTAATTTTTATTAATGCATTGAATATATGAATGTATTTTATAATCTACTTACAAAGCAGTTAATATCAGAATTTTTAAGGACATAACAAAGGTAGTAATACTACCTTTAGGATATAAACTTTATGGCATTATGAATAAAACTGACAAGTATAAAATTTTATCCATAAAATAAGTGATATACTTATGTTAATTCACCTTTTTAAAGATATTATGTGTTGCTCCATTTTTCTGACAAGGCTTCCATTCATTCTAGAGACATGTTGAAAAACACTATATTTTCTCTCAATAAGGAAAATCACTTTACCCACTATCATGCTTGTTCTGTCTCAATAAAAAATCAATCATCAAATGCTTGCTTCCAAGTTTTACTTGTTAAACTGCCAATTTATGCATACAGTTTGGCTCAGCAGAAATTCACTCAGCACCATTTCTTTCATTATTATAATTTTGTACATCTCATAAAATGCTTTACACTTAGAGGGTAGGGAGAGTTACAAAAGTTTTCATGCGCTTCTATGAAAGCATCTAATGTTATAGTTAAAGTAGAATGGGAGGATGTAGCTCCAAATCATCATTTTTTCAGAAAAAGAAAAACTGTATTGTTTCTGTGGTTTTTCAAAGTAGTAAAGGCCTGATTGATCCCACTGACTAAGGCAATTGAATCGGTTGTCTAAATGGTAGTAACGTCAATGTCAGATATGTGGTTATCTTTTCATCTTGGCCCACTCTTGAATGTAAAAATCAGATGTTTGAAGGACATTTCACTGACCTGTTATGGCCTCTGAAACTCTCAAACACAATACTAGTATTCCTTATATAAGTGCCACATTTTGGATAAAACCCGCTTCATCAATGATGCCTTTGCGACATCTGGCGGTCCTTAGGATATATAAAAATTACTTTTTTGTTTTTCCAAATCTATCAGTACTTGAAATTTCAGTCCAAAAGCCTTTGATACCCCCTAGCGGGGGCACAAAAGCACTCTGGCCTGTAAACTAAGATGTGGACTACCATGAATCCATATGGTGCAAAAGGTCACAAATCTTGAGATGTGGTGACATCATGACAATAAGACACTTTCTAGACAGAAGCTGACCCATTTTGAATATAAAAAGGACCCTGATCACATGTTCCCACACATTTAAAACTATAGACAGAAAAGAAATATGCTAAGTGCTCCATGCAGAAGCTGAACACCAGTGTTTGAGGGTACCTATAGTGCTCACATTTAAGGAATACTACACAGGGACTTCTAGCAAGTTTGCTTTAAATGATCTAAGAGCTCTGTTTTTTTACAAGTTGATGCTCAGTAAATGTTAATAAGGGGCGGGAGGTGGTTGAATGACAGGGTGCACGTCTCCATGCCCTCTTCGGTTGCTTTAAAAATTATTAATCCAGTAGAATTGAAACTTGTTCTACATGCTTCTGTTTCTACTTATATTTTCAGAAAAGTATAGAATTAAATATTATTTTATGCAGAAGGAAAAATTGTCATTTGGATTTTTATTCTTGTTCTATGGGCAATTTAGTATGAGAAAAAGAGAATAAAAACTCATTCCCATCTTTTCATTACTCTCTCAACAGGCATATTTGTCATCCACATTGAGAAATCATGACTGCACTGATTCTTTGCTCAGTGGGAAAAGTTACATGTGCTCTATGGTTGATCATTTATTCACTTTGAGTCTTGGTGAAATAGTACAATTGACAGCAATAAATCAAAAGTAAGTATTTGATGTTGGTTCCCTATTTCTAACCATTTTTTTCAAATATTTGCCTAAAGATCTATATTGTTTTAGCTCTAATAATACTGTCAAGAAGTTTTCTAGAGAGAACTCTGGCTTTCTAGATTTGATTTTTATAATCAAGATTTAATATGTATCTCATTTCTGATTTTTTTTTCAAGTGGTCAATAGTTCACAGGCAGTCACTGTAACTACTCACCCCTTCTGACACAGTACTAATATTTAGTGTATGTAAGCATACATTTCTGAGTTGCATTCAAAGATATTTTACACATCATAATTGAATCAACTTATTTTCATATATAAATAAGTTCTAATTTATTTGCAATTGTAACAATTTTGTATAGATTTTAAAGCTCTCAGGTGTCTTCCATTAGCTATATACTTTCCTAAGGGTGGTGATAGATCTATTTGATAGTATTTATAGACTAAAGTTTGAAATTTAAAATCATCCATTTTCTCCATTTAAATAATACAAAATCATATAAAATAATGAAATGAATAGAGATTGATAGTGTCCTCTTGTCATTGCTTAAAAGAATCTTGAATAAGTAGTATGATACAAAAAATTTCATTGTGCTTTATTTTTAAAAAGAAATAAGATGGATAAAGTAAAGCAATCCATCATCAGTATACTATTTGCTAGTATTTCATATTACAAATGATGGTTTGATATATAATAAAGTAAACATTATTATGAGATATATTGAGCAAAATAATTGTGTTTAGTTAAATACCACTCATTGGCCCCAAATGTTCCTTGCATAATAAAATAAACATTACATTAAAAGCTAAAAAAAAAAGAGATCCATCCATACCTTTAAAATAATATACATTTTAAATCTTTTCAAATGCTGAAGCAATAATGTTGATTAAGGATAATGCCAAATACACAGATGGCCTCTCCATAATTAGGTATGAAATTAAAAATATGTTTCAAATATGACTACACATATAGATATAAAAGAGTTAAATTATGTGAAATTATGATTTTAAAATAAGTTTTCTTTTTGGGAAGGTCTGTCTTTCAGAATTAAATTTATAAGGCATTATGAGAAATATGCAACTTTCAGTGTCAAAACCAAGAATTGTCAAAATGCATCCTGCTCTCAATTCCTAACAAAAAGTAATAGAAAATTTTTCATACTATTTAAGTATTCATTAAAGTTATTATATTTTCTGAAGGTCATGTTTGGAAGCACCAAAAAGGAAAATAGATATAGATTGAGAAAATAAAATTAAATGAACAATGAAAGATAAAATATATTAGGTGTGGAAGTCATTGAAGGGATCCAACATAAGCATAATTGGAGTTCCCAAATAAATGAACCAAACAAATACAATAGGAAAAGTATCTAAAAACATAATTTAACTTTCCAGAAATAATGTAAGCTTGAAATAAGACAGATTGAAAATTATACCACTTAACTTAGCTATCTGCAATGTGACTTGCTCCCCCATTTGACCCCCATTTAATCAATATTACCTGGGTGACTATACTTGTAATCTTACTGGTCATGGTTTTGCCTCACTTCATGCCCACCTTGTAAATTTCGATTGGGTCTTATAGTTTTGTCCCACTTTATACCCACCTCACCACATGGCTGTGATGTATAAAACATCTTTGAAAAGTGGGGTGGGTGGGCAACTCATTTTCCAGTCCCCCTTCTGTATCTCTTAGACAGAAGATTTCTTTCTCTCAATAAAATTTTCCTACTCTTAAAAAAAAATTATACCATTTTTATTATAGTTTAGATCTAAAATGTCCCCCAAAAGTATCATGTGCTTGGAAGGTGGGTAAATCATGGGGGGCTCTATACATATTACCAGTAGTGGATTAGTCCAGGGATGGGTTCATAGCTGACTTGCTGTTAGCAAGAGAAGCCTGATTAGACAAATCACTGAGGGCCTTATCTGGAAAGGCCTACCCTTTTTTTCTATTTCCTGGTTACCATGGATTAAGCACCTTCTCCTCCACCATGTTCCTCTGACATCCTTTTACTGCCTTGGAGCCAGCCAATCATGTATAAAAAATGTAAACCAAATTAAGTTTTTCTTCCTTTAAATTTTAGGTTTTGAGTATTGTGTTCCAGCAATGAGAAAGTGGCAAATCAGATTTTGATAAGAGGAGTGGGTTCATTGCTTTGACTATATGCAACTATGTGTTTTAGAAGACTTAGGAAGTGATTCATAGAAGGGGTTTGGAAAGGTTTGAAGATGCTGGCTAGAGAAGCCCTAGAATGTTGCAAGCAGAACTTGATGGGAAATAGTAGTCACAACTCAAAAGACCAGAATAGTGATAGAAATATAGACAGTAAAGGCTTGGGAAGTTTCAGTTGGGAACAAGGACTCCACTGTAGTGTGTTATATGTGTGCTATACTCTGGCTGAAAATTTGTCTTAATTTTGGTCATGTTCTATGATTTTGTGAATAACAGAGATTAAGGACAGTGGATTAATTAATCTGGCAGAGGAAATTTCAAAGTACTCCAACATTCAGCCTGTGGCATGCATTGGTATTGTTAACTGGTTTTAGCTGGATCTATAGTAAAAAACAGAAGCAAAAACCAAATGTGAAAAATTTGCAGTTTCATCAGAAAGAAAGCACTGGCGAAGCTGTGGCCAAGGACCCTATGGTTGCTGAAAAGAATAGCATTAAAAAGAAGCTAAGCACTTTGTATCAAGAAAATAGAAAAGATGGCTTGATTGAGGGTATCTCAGGCATTAGCAAGACCCCATCCTTCACAGGCTCAAAAGTGCAAAACTAAATCTTTCATTTGAAAAGAGAACCCCAGGATGCCCTGCTCAAAAAGGGCCACTTAGAAAACTGGTTCCCTGGGATTTGTTTCACTGTGCTCGGCCATCCAGGCACTCAGAGGTCTCTGGAACCACAGCCCAAGGGGGACTGGCTAGTGCTTGAGCTGAGGGCTGACCTTGGTATCATCCATGTGGGGCTGGCTGTACAGGCATGCAAAATACAATAGTTTTGGAGTCTGAGAGGCTCCTATCCAGATTTCAAAGGAAGGTGTAGGGAGAGGGGGGAAGGCAGTGCCCCTTGGAGGGCAGTTCACTCCTTGAAAGAGTGAAGCCAAAAATGCAGTGGAGAACTCAGGAAGCTAGAGGTGCTGAGAATGTGGAATGTCTGGTGAGGAAAGCTGAAAGCAATGAGCTAAGTCACTCTAAGAAAGAGGTCCCAAGGGTTACAACCAGCAAAACCATAGGGATAGGGCCACTCATGCCCTTTGGAGCTCACATCTTGCACAACTTCCCTGGGTTCTGGACATTGAACCACAGGATTTACTGCTTGCCCTGCTGGGTTTTGGTTTTGCTTCGGTCTTACTGCTTTTTCTCACTCTATTTCTTCCTTTTGGAATGGGAATGTTTATCCTGTGCTATTGTATGTTAGAAGTATTCAATTTTGTTTTTTATTTTTTCTGGGACTCACAGCTAAAAGTTTGCCTTGAGTCTCAGAAGAGACTTTCAACTTGGGCTTTTTAGCAGTGCTGGAACTGTTAAGACTTTCATGACTCTTAGAGGTAGACTGAATGCAATTTCCATAACAAGATCAATATGAGTCTTCTGGGGACCAGGGAGATGGAATGTTATGGTTTAGATCTAATATCTCCCAGAATTTTGCCTAATGTGTTTGGAATGTGATTGGACTGTGTGGGCATTACAATTGTAAGTGAATTAGTCTACTGGTAAGTTTGTGGCTGACTTGCTGTTAGGAGGTGGAGCTGTTAGAGTGTGCTCAATGGAAGCATTACCTGGAAGGGTATATCTCCCTCCCCAGCTCTTGCCTTCTTTCTCTCTGCTTCCTCCTTATGATAGGTTGAGCACCTTTTCCCCTACCATGACCTTTAGCCAACTCATTTCTGCTTTTCAGCCAGCTGACCACAGACTGGAACTATAGGGCAAAATAAACCTCTCCTCCTTTAAGTTGTGGGTGTTAGGTATTGTATTCCAACAACAGGAATGTGACTAAAACACATTTTCTTAGCAAAATTGATATAAAATTATAAAAGCCAAACTGTATGCTGGTGACATAACTAATCTTCAAAAATGACAAAATAATTCTTTGACCTTTCAGTTAAAATCAGTTATCTAAGGATGAAAGATAGTATGACTCTAGAGATATCTACAGAAACAAGAAAGCTATGGCTAAAATGTCTTCTGGGAATTAAAGCATTACTGAAAACTATATGCCTACTCAAGCTGTCATTCTAGTACAAAAGCAACAGATAAAAAAATTAAAATATACAATATTCAA
The DNA here is from genome assembly GCF_053883595.1 of Heterocephalus glaber. NCBI lineage: Eukaryota > Metazoa > Chordata > Mammalia > Rodentia > Bathyergidae > Heterocephalus > Heterocephalus glaber. The sequence continues at coordinate 19,736,232 of NW_028258312.1, read as the reverse complement.
GGAGGAAAACTATTATGAACTTGTCTCGAATAAACTACTAAAACTGAGATAAATGGAGAAACCATAGTTAAAGGATGACAATAAGAATTGAATCCATTTAAATATAGAGCTAAGCTTAAAAGAACTATAAAAGTTATGGTTCAGGAACAGACTGTAAACTTTCAAAACTAATATAATACATAAATAATATAATTTTTTAAATTTAGAAAAGAAATGGGAAAAAGGCTGATCTGGTGGGTACATGAATTTCCTTATCTTGTACATGAAAGTTCAAAATCTATTGAATTAAGTGTAAACATATTTAAAATTATAAATGTAAATGATGAAAGAACCAAGGTAAACATTATATTCAATTAAAATTATATGATTCAAGTTCGATCCCATAAACCAAAAAAAAAAAAAATTATATGATAAAGGGCTGGGGATTTAGCTCAGGGGTTCCAGCGCCTGCCTCACAAGTGCAAGGTCCCAAGTTCGATCCCTGGTACAAAAAAAAAATTACATGATAAAGATGAGCAGTACTCATAAATTGTTCCAGGACATTCATCCTAATTAATGGGAATGTGGCTTTATAAGGAGGACCACAGAAAATTGCTGAAATGCAACTTAGGTGAGCAGTTGATCGAGTGAAATTCCAGAAATACTGGCACATAGGATAATATGTGAAATAACAGAAGTAGTGCACAGCAGGGCCAAAAGCGGGGCAGCTCACCAGGGGAAAGAAAACTGCCCCATGGAGGAGCTGAAAGATAAAATCTCAGCATACTCTTCAGAATACAGACTGGTACGTATTGGACAGACATGAAACCTGAGGGAAGAGTGGCCTGAGTTCTGCCAAGTAACTGGAAGTGGGAAGCTACTTCCTAGCATTTTGCAGACTTAGTGCTAGGCTGTGGAGCCATCTTAAGCTTCCATTGTTGAGGGAGGCTGAGCAGAACAGAAGGCTCCTCACTCTGTATCTTCAAAACAACAACAGCCACTTCTCTCCAGTGAAGCAAAAGGCACCCTCGCTAAGAGATAGGTTGAGCCCAGGAAAACAGTGACTGTGACACAAAGTAACTAAGATCGTGAGGAAAGAGAGAGCACTGATCAACCAGGCTGTGGAAAACCTGACTCTTTGCAGTCACCCAGAAATTAAAAAAACCTTGTCAGTGGGGAGCACATTCAACCAGGCAGAGGGAAACACCAAGGAAGCAAACAAAAAACGGTGGCTCAAATATTGTGACAGAGAGGGTCCAGCAGCATGAGGTTTTGCAGGAAGAAGTGGGTAGAGGACAGGGACTGATGGAAAACTGGTTGTCCACAGCTTTTCTTCTCAGTACAGGCCCCGTGTGCCCAGAAGCCTCTTCCCAGCTCACAGGCATCCAGAGTAAAGACTGTAGGGGGAGGATTTAGTTCAGTAACAGACACCGCGCTTTCTTTTTTTTTCTTCAAATGTCTTTTATTGGAAGGCCATGCATTGCCTTCATTTATTGTATTTCAAATCACGGTACAGTTACTTGTGAAAACACTGAGTGCATTGTCTAGTGCAAAAAAACCCCAAAAATTGTTTTAGGAATGTAGAGAAATATCCAACTTAAATAACAAAAAAGTGCACTATAATTACTGCTGCACTGCAGTCATTTCTGCATTTCCCATGTTTCTTAAATAACTATCTTGTCGGATAACACACAATATAAAGAGTAATTATGAAAAACATTTACAAATACTTCTAAAGTCTTATTGAGAATATCCTGTTGGCATTGGATAGCCAATCATAGGTGCAGCTGCAGTAGCAGGATATGAATATGCCTGTTGATTCATACCATTGTGCAAAAGTACAAGGTCCTGAGTTTGATCCCTGGTACCAAAATCATTCAATCAATCAATCAATAAATAAATACTGCAGCAAAGATACTTGCCAGCTATGCCTCCAAAATGATAGATCTCCAGAAATGAGGCACACAATCCAGATCAGCTCATATACTAGGCAAGCAAGAGGCTTGGCAGGCAACCCAGATCTTTCCAGTACCCTCATTGACAGATACAAAAACAACACAGAACGCTGAAATATCTGGTGTGAATCTAGTCTTGCCACCAACAACTTTCCCTTAGCATTCATTCGTGTCCACAGAGGAGCAGAGTTTAGCCTGCAGACTACACTAGTTTGTCCTTCTTGAACACAGGCTGAGAAGGAGAGCTCCAGACTAAAAAAGATTTTCAAAACCTTCTTACATAAGATATTTTATGATCCCATTGATATGAAATGTCTAGGAAAAGCAAACCTAAAGAAAGCAGGTTCCTCAGGGGAAAGGATGGGAGAAGGGCATGACTACAAATTGATGTGTTGGAACAACTTGGGGTGAACATTCTAAACCCTTTACATTTAGAAAAACTCATGAATTTGTACACTTACACAGCTGAATTTTATAGTATATAAATTGAACCTCCATAAAGGCGTTTTAAAGATTAATGTGTTGATAATGTGGATTATCTCCACATTTTTTGCATGAAACTTTTGTGAATCTTTTAATTGATCATTTCAGATCTTTCTTCAGCTCTTCAATGTTTTATTCAAGTAAACATTTTATCATCATGTTACCAATTTATTATTGCTTGTATAGTGAGAATGTTAAAAATCTATTGTAGCAATTTAAAGTGCTCATACTTTATTACTAACAGTGATCATTATGCACTGCAAATAGATCAGGAAACTAATGCCTCTGAGACCATGTACCTTTTCATCAACATCTCTTTCCACACATTTCCCTCCCCATTACTCTTCCCAGTCTCTTTTCACCTCCATTCTACTCTCACCTTCTATGAGATCTTTTAGAGTTCACATATGAGTAAGATTATGATACCTGTGCCTGGTTCATTTCTGTTCCTGGCTTGTTCAACTTAGCACAATGTTTTTGAGTTGCATTCATGCTATTGCAAGGGACAGACTTTCTTTTCTAAAGCTGTATTGCATTCCACTTGTGTGTGTGCAAGCATATACATGCATGTGCACATGTGCAAATGTACCACATTTTCTTCATTTTCTTCCATATCTTGGCTACTACTAGTAATGCTAAAATGAACATGGTGTGCAGGTAAATTCTTGCACATTTCAATTTCAACTTCTTTGGACAACTGGATGAACTGATTATTAATTGGTATGTTAATTAGCTAGTTAAATATTTCTATACCATCTACATGGATAAAAATGATACCTACATTGTTTCTCCAAAATATACAAAATTATTATTTGTTAATTACAAATAAGACAGCACCCTTTTCTTGTTGAGCTGGGGATTTGTGGTTCTCTTAAAAATCAAAAGGAACAAGTACTATTTTGAAGAACTCAAAAAGGAGTCATTTGAACATCTTAAGTCTTATTTCCTATAGCATTAATGCATTTTTGTTCTAAATGCTTCCTCTCATATATTTATTCAGTGTGCATTTCTTCTCCATCACCATCAAGCCTGATGTCTCACCAGGGCCTTGGGAGATGAGTATCAGAAAAGCATAGCCTCTAACTCCATGGAAGGACTTGCAATTTAATTTTTCATATGGAGTTAAAATGATACACCACCTCAATAGTTGTTTGGCACATGATTTTTGTGTCCAAATATAAACTCTGCAAAATTAAGGGAATATATTGAATCTCATTTAACATGGTGGGCAACATAGTAGCAGAAATAAAATTAGTCCTGTTCTTTAAAAAGTAGGCCAACCACTTCTTTTGAGTTACTAAACCAACCTTATAAAATTTAAAAAGCAACTTTTCGACAAACTCCTGTTTTTAACAGTGAATTCTGGAAGTGCAAATGTTACTTTCTCTGGTTATTTATTAAAGAAAGCATTTCTCTTCAAAGAATGCATTTTAAAAGAGTATCAAGGAGTTTGCCTGTGTGCACTGAAAAATATCCGGGTTTTTCTTGATATTGTAAATAAAATGTTTGCCTGAATTAGCATATGGTATTAACATCTGATATATTCTTAGTCCATATTTCAGTGGTTATTCTGTTATTTATACAAAATAATTAAGACATTTTGGCTCACCTATATAAATGTTCATATAAACATTTATACATATTTTATATTTTTTCAAAATTGAAGGCACTTGAATATACTTACCTTGTGTCATATCAAGTTCATTATGGGAGACAATAAAAGTCTGAATGATTAAATTACTAGACTAATGTGGTTCTGTTGCAATGAAATATATTAATCATTCAGATAGTATCTGAAAAGATCATGATACCTATGTGTTATTGACCTTTAGCTACTTAAAAGGCACAGGAAGGGATACCCGCCTAACTTGCAGGATAAAGTACAACCATTAGTTAAACTCCTTAATGGAGTCAGCTTAAGTGTGTATGGGGGAGTAACAAAAGTTTTTAGTTTGCAAGATTAAAAGTGTACAATTATTCACCAATGCAATGTATAGCCTCATATTGTGAGAAATGTGAGATGTATTAAGTAGGGGAAGACACAATCTGTGAGTACAAAGTTCTATTTATTTACCATGTCCTTGTAAGCATAAATCCATTGATGGGATCCCTGATATTTTTAGTGTGATGTTCTTTCCAAAGATGTTTCTTTCTGTTGGTGATATTTGGCTTGAAAAAGTAAAGTTTCAGAGAGAAAGTGTAATATCTGCTCACAATAAAATAGAAAGTACTATTTTTCAATATAAACTTATACTTAAAACTTATAGAAAAATCTCCAAGAATGTTCCTGTTCTTGTACTATATAAACAAGTTTTAGATTTGTGAAGAAGCTTCATATTTAATTGTAAACATAGTTTTGTTTAAAGTTTCTATGTAAGAATTTGCTGAATTTCTCTATCTTGTGAAGACCATGCCCAATAAAACCAGCACATTTTCTGTTCTACACTGGCACAACAACATTTATCCAAAATTGTAGATCGGATGCGCCAGTCATCGCTCTAACTCCTCCATAATCAACTACCATCACCTTCGTCATCATAGAGTACATCTACCTGAGCCCAACAGATATGAATCATGGTAGTGATTATTTGCCACAACTTGGAAGGCTGCAGGTAGGATGGAGAACTCAGTTTGTAGCTATTACACATTGGGAGAGTGTGGTCATTAATGAAAGAGTGGAACTGAAAATGTATTTGCATTTTCTTGGAGCTATCTTTATGTTAATCCTTTATAAAATAATATCAAAATATTACTTTAGACAGAGAAGTCTTAGGAAAGATGGAAAGAGAGCAATGAAAAGTATCTGCATCAGTTTTCCAATGTAGTGAAATAAAAGATATTTATCTTATGACGTTATTTCCTCTGTTACAAAAAACCAAGACAGTGGCTTTATTTAATCACCTGAAATAATGGGATATTTGAGTGACCAACACATATATATTATTTTGACATATACACTATATTTAGAATAAAGACTCTGGTCATCTCAGATCAAGAACAACCTGAGAGATTTGTACCAAAATAGATTAACTATTTTTAGTGACAGAGATACAATTCGTGAGCAATTACATACAGTGAAATAAGTATGCCTTTCTTTTTAATGAACATTCTGTTAGTCAAGGAGGATTTGTGAAGTTTCCACAAAAGGCATATAAAGCCACATTTTAAATCAGTTGTAAAATGAAGGAAATAATGTCACATGTTGAACTTGGGGGTCAAGATCAAAATATAAGATGAGAAGTCTGATTCAGAGGACTAAATTTTAAGACTTTATTTTCAGAAGTCAGTGATGGAAGGCTAACATGAGAACTTTGAGAACTCAAAGAAAAAGAATTGAGAATAGTTGTAGACAAAATTTAATCTCTCCATATACCATACAGTTCTCAACAAGTAGATGGTGTAAAAAGCCATTTGTCAAAAAATTTATTCTCATATTTCATTACCTATAGAATCTCAGGTAGGCTTTTGCCTTTAAAATTATGAGTGTCAAGTCAATATTGCATTGGAGATCTTAACCAAGGCAATAAAGTAAGAAAAATCTTATTTCAAAAGGCTTTCATAATTAAAAATAAGAAATTAAGATATTATTCTCAATTGTACAATTATTCTAACAGAAAATGTCAACAATTTTTCAGATAAAATTAGAACACATGAGTTTAGCAAATTGCCAGATACATTATTAACAACCTTTATTTTCATATGCCAATAAATAGAAAATTAAAACTTATACACCATTTATAATAATATTAAATATATAAAACAATTAAAGTAAATTCTAATATTATGAGATGCACAAAACATCTATACTAAAAACAATACAACATTAAAAAATTTACAGACTTATAGAGGGATATGATAGCTCCATGGGTTAGAAGATTTAACATAATTCATAAAACATGTTCAAATTCATCTATAAATATAATGCAAATTCAATCATTCCCAACAGGCTCCCCCTTTGAATATGACAGCTGATTTTAAGTATCTTTATAACCTCAAAGTAGAAAAAGATTTAAAGGGCAGAAAAGCCACTAACTAGAAAGAAAAATATTTTACAAGTCTTGTTATGTGAAAATTAAACACATCTATTAACTAAAAGGCATCATTGAAAAACAGAAAAGGCAAGCCAAGGAATAAGAGAAAGCATTTGCAACAAAGGTTTTCTTAATGACTCATTAAAGGTCTTTTACCAAAGATGTCATCCCAATGCCTAATAAATGTATGAAAAAGCATTCAACAGCATCAGTAGTCATGTATGTCAGAGTGGTGAAAATCATATTTGTATCAGTGAGAATACTATGCAATGAGAACTTCTCTATTATTTCTGGCAGAAATGTAAACTTTGGAAAACAGCTTGGCACAATCTAAAGTGGAACATATGTATACTCTAGGACCCAGCAGATCTACTTTCAGGTATATATAATTTTCCACACATATGCCAACATTTCTGTACATGTATGTTCCTAGCAACATTATTCAAAATAAATAAGAACTAGAAACAATCCAGTGTTCATCAACAGTGACATGGATAATACAGTTGATATAGTCATACAGTGGAATAGTATACATCATAAAAATTTTTAACTGCAGCTACATTCAACTGCATGAATATGGAAAAAGCCCAAATGAAAAGAAAATATGTATGATTTTATTTATGCAGTTTTTTAAAAGTCATCTACAAAAAAAGGAGAGAAAGAAGGAAGGAAAGAAGAGAGAGAAAGAAAGAAAGAGAAAGAAAGAAAGAAAGAAAGAAAGAAAGAAAGAAAGAAAGAAAGAAAGAGAGAGAGAAAGCGTTTCTTACAGGAAATAACAATTGTTGGCAAGCACATGGAGAAATAGTAATCCTTGCGTATTGCTGATGTGACTGTAAAATAATGTAGCTGTTGTGGAAGACAATATGGCAGTTCCTCAAAAAATTGAGTATATGATCTAGCAATTCCATTCCAGAGTACATACCCCAAAGGAGAGGAACTGGAATAGGTATTTTACATCCATATTCATGGAAGTGTTATTGATAATGCAAAAAATAGAAGAAACACAAATTAACAAGTTGTACAGTGACAGATACAGGACAAACAAAATGTAGTACATGCATACAACTGAAAATTATCTGGCCTTAAAAAGGAAGGAAATTCTGACATATGCTACGACACTGATATACCCTGCAGACTTTATGCTAAGTGAAATAAGCTAGTCACAGATAGATAAATATTATGTGAGGCACCTCGAGTAGTGAAACTCGTGGTAATAGGAAGTGGAAGGGTGGTTCTCAGAGTCTAGGAGAAGAGAATAATGGGAGGTTACTGTTTAAAGGGCATAGAGTTTCAGTTTGGGAAGATACAATAGTTTGGTGACAGAGTGGGATAATTTTACAAAAATGAGAATATACTTAATGCCACTGAACTGTACATTTAAAATTGTATAAGGTAAAGTTTATGTTATGGATATTTTATCACACCAAGAAAATCTAGACTTCAGTGCTGGAAGTAAAGATGATAGTAATCTTACAGGACAAGGGAAAGCATGGTACCTGTGTTTGGTTTCTGGAAGGAAGAGGAAGCCGTTCAAAGATGCTGGCAATGTACCATTACTGGGCATAGCTTATCAGTGATGGTTAAATGAACGTTTGCTTTGTGATATTTATAAAGCCTCACGCTTCTGCTTTGTATCATTATTTGTTATACTTTACAAACAGACCTTTCAAATAGCACAGAAGTATTACATGCATGTTCACAGAAAATGAAATATCTACCACATGCTATTCACTTGACAATATGCTAGCAGTCGATAGTGAGAAGGATAGGGTTTTGGATCAACTGCGAGCCTTGAACTTGAATCACAGCTTGACCAAGTACAAGCTATGTGACACTGAAAATTTCTCACTTTCTTTGAATTTACTTTCTCATATTTATAATCAAAGATATGGCAAGTGTTCTATAGAATAGTTTTAAGAATGAATACCTTATATTAAAATATAAAGCATATGGGAAATAAGAAGTGCTCTAAACATATTTGATTTTATCTTCTCCTTAGAACACAATTTCTTAATTTTAAAATCTATTATCAGTGGAAAGTTGAGAATATTCTTGTATGGGAACCAGATCCAGAGTACATATCAAGACAAAACTGCCCCCAATTTTTTGAGAGAAACTGTAGTTGAGTCTCTCATTTAATTGACCGAAATAAACAACAAACAGATTGGATTTATGACTTTGCTATGAGGGTCTAAAGCTATGTGAAATACTACATTGAAAAAAATGTAAAAAGACAAAGTCATGAAAAAATAATTAGCCAAATATTTTTAAAGAGTTACATATTAAAATTAAAGAGAAAATTTACCTTTTAAAAATTAAAAATTGACTTTCACTTAACATTTGGAATATTCTCTGTGTCCAAAAGACAACGAGACAATCTTTGCTTTATCTACGTACATTTTACAGAGGTGTAGCTGCGTATGATACAACTGCTTCTAGTTTTATCCAAATCTACTGTTAAATTACCCATGTAATTATACCAGTAGAAATCATTTTGCCTTTTTATTTTTAATTGACACTTTACTGGTAAGATTCTGGATATACTTAAATGCAATGCTTAGAGTTTTTATTATGACAAAGGGTACATTTTCATATTATTGTTGAAGGAGGTATATGATTACTAAGTTAAACATAACAGAAAACTATAAACCATAATGGGAAGGGGACCAAGAGTTGGAAAGAGCAGGGAGGAATGGGAGTACTGGGGGATGAAAAAGAATTAAGATGCATTATGTACATGTGCCAACTCCTCATGATAAATGTAATCACCGTGTACTGCCAACATGCAACAATAAAAAAGAAACAATATAGAAAAAAAACAGTGCCACTGATTCACTTCAAGGCATACATTTTGATGATTCTAGTCACAACATCTTTTTACACATATTTCCATTAAAATAATGGTAATTCAGTTACATATTTCATCTGAAATGGAGACCATGATGTGGCAGCTTTCTTCTAGCAGTATTTGCCAATAAGAGAATACTTCTTAGAAATTCAACACCCATTCATGATAAAATCCCTACAGAAAATTGGAATAGAAGGTCTTTATCTCAACCTGATTAAGGCTATCTATGAAAAACCAAGAGCCAACAGCATACTAAATGGTCAAAAAATGAAAAATTTCACGCTAAAATAAGGAAGAAGACAAGGATGCCCACTATCACCACTCCTGTTCAATATAGTTCTGGAAACATTAGCCACATCAATAAGAAAAGAGAAAAATAAAATTAATAAAGATAGGAAAGGAAGAAGTTACACTGTCATTATTTGCTGATGATATGATACTTTACATAGAAGATCCAAAAATCTCCTCCAAAAGACTTCTAGACTTGATTGACAGATTCAGTAGAGTAGCTGGATACATGGTCAACACTCAAAAAACAATAGCCTTCTTGTACACAAATAACATACTCACTGAGAGAGAAATTAGGGAAACAATTCCTTTCACAATAGCGTCCTAAAAAATGAAATATCTACGAATCAATCTAACAAGGAAGCAAAGGACCTCTACACTGAAAACCACAGCACTCTGAAAAAAAGAGATTGAAGAAGATATCAGAAAATGGAAAGACATCCCTTGTTCCTGGGTAGGAAGAACCAATATAGTGAAAATGGCCATACTTCCAAAACTACAATATAGAATGAATGCAATGCCGATTGAAATTCCAGCAATATATTTCACAGAAATAAAGAAAACAATCCAAAAATTCATTTGGAACCAGAAGAGACCTAGAATAGCAAAAAAAATTCTAGGCAACAGAGACATGGCAAGGGGTATCACAATCCCCAACTTGAAACTATACTACAAAGGTACTGTGATAAAAATAGCATGATACTGGCAAAGAAACAGACCTGAGGATCAGTGGAATAGTTTAGAAGATGCAGAAACAACTCCAGACATACTCAGCCACCTCATCTTTGACAAAGAAGCCAACCACCCTCATTGGAGGAAAGATAGCCTATTTAATAAACAGTGTTGGAAAAACTGGATTGCAACCTGCCGAAGTTTAAAACTAGACCCATACCTGTCACCATGCACTAAACTAAGATCAAAGTGGATTAAAGATCTAAATATTAAAACAGAAACACTAAACTTGATGGAAGATAAGTTAGGTAGAACTCCTGAAGACATTGGCATAGGAAAAGACTTTATGAATGAAGCCTCAGTAGCATGGGAACTAGCAAAAGGAATCAACAACTGGGAACTCATCTTATTAAAAAGCTTTTGCACTGGAAGAGAAACCACCAAGAGAGCTAAGAGACAACCTATATTGTGGGAAAAAATTTTTAGCAGCTGTACCTCAGTCAAAGGACTACTATCTAGAATATATAAAGAACTGAAAAAACAGACCCCCAAATTTAAAGACCCAATTCAAAAACGGACACCTGAAATGAACAGACATTTCTCAAACAAAGAAGTAAAAGCAGCAAAGAAACATATGAAAAAATGTTCAACATCACTGGTCATTTGAGAGATGCAGATGAAAACAACACTGAGATTCTATCTCACTCCAGAAAGAATGGCTGCTATCAAGAAATCAACAAATAACAAATGCTGGTGGGGGTGTGGGGAGAAAGGAACCCTTCTACATTGTTAGTGGGAGGGTAGACTGGTGCAACCACTGTGGAAATCAGTATGGAGATACCTCAAAGAACTAGGACTAGAGGTCCCATTTGACCCAGCTATTCCTCTGCTGGGTATCTTCCTCAAAGAATTAAAAGAATCATACCACAGCGATATATGTGCACCCATAATTATAGCGGCACAGTTTGTAATAGCAAAAGCTTGGAAACAGCCGAAGTGCCCATCAACTGGAAACTAGATAAAGAAGATGTGGGGTTTTTCTATAAAATGGAGTACTGCTCAGCCATAAAGAATGAGAAACTAGAGACATTTATAGCTAAATGGATATTAAGGCCATATTGAGGCAATACTCTTAAGTGAAATAAATAGGACACACGTGTAAATACCGAATAGTTTATCTGGTGTGAGAAACTGAAAGTGTAAATAATGATTAAAATGAATAATTTATAATTTGAAATAAGAAGAAAAGTGGCAAAAGGGTAGGGAAAATGGGAGGAGAAGGGGAAAGGAAAGAAGGGAAAAGAAAAATTATGAGAAAAGGAAAAAATGGAAACAAAGTCTTTGTAAATAGGGAAGGGTGGAGGGGGTGAAGGGAGAACAAGGAATAGGGAAAAAATAAGAACCAAGATACGTCATGTACAGGTACAAGTACCCAATGATAAAGGTAAATGTATTGTATACCTAAAATGTATCAATAAAAGAATTTAAGCAAAAAAAAAAAAAAAAAAAAAGAATAGTTGTTAGAAGTTATACATTGATGTACATAGCAAATTGACAACGGTTCTTCTTCTTATTTTTTTTTGGTACCGGGGATCGAACTCCGGACCTTGCGCTAGTGAGGCAGGCGCAGGAACCACTGAGCTAAATCCCCAGCAGACAACGGTTCTTGAAACAAATATTTTGAAGCTAATATGAGCAAAGAGTGCCATATATAAATAAAATTATCAAACCCATGTTTTTTAATTGGAATTTTAACCTTTACCATTCTATAGTTATTTACTTTCTAACCTTTCATATGGTATTACTCACTCTTCTCCATCAAACTTATTCAGTTAAGAATTGCAAATGAAATATAAGTTTTAGAAATTAAGCAAACTCTCAGTACACAATTCCCATTCTTCTCACTCCCTTTCTGTTGCACTCTCATATTGCTATTGCTGTTGATCCTCCAACTACTTTCAAATCAACCCAAGTGGTGATTGAGGGTTTCCTCATGGGAGTATTCACCTAGAGCAAACCAGCTCAATGGCTCCCTACCAGGAAATTCCAGGAGAACAACGGGTATGTAGGAGATCCTAGAATGTCAATTTGTTCAGTTTTATTTGGTTACCACAATATGGGACACAAATTATTGTCTTACTAATTACTAGTTGTAAAAATCCATCCTCTTCCCAGTTCTTTTAAAGTAGTTCTCCAATATCAGTGTAAGGTCAAGGCAGATAAGAGCACTTCATGGATTTATGGGTTAAATATAATCTAAAAGTATTTTGGCAAACAATTAAGAAGTGTCATAAATTGACTATTCCCTTAAAGGTATGAATTATGATTTCTCTCTTTATCTTATATTACAGTCTACGTAATTTAAATATTTATTCATTTTCTTCAGGGCATAGAAACAGCAACAGAAAGAAAGAAAAAATGATAAACTTCATTCACCCTATTTTATAATTAGAACAGACTACAAAGGAAACATTTTAATGTAAGCAGTGAGTTTTAAAATGAGTATTGTAAAGTCCCGCTGTTTTTGAAGAATATTCCTCTTCTTTATTATAATATTAAAAAATAAAATGAGCCCATGAAAGAGCTCTATACATTCACATTCAAACTACCTTATAGTGTATGAAAGAAACAGTGTTATATATTACCTTCCATTTGTATAAAAAGCAAAAATACAAGTTACTGTAGGAGTTACAGTGGTAGATCTGGAAATGTCAAATTTTACTAAATTTTATTGAAAACCTCCATAAAACATAAGCTACATGTTTATTTGAAAATTTACTGCCAAGCATGGTGGCACATGCCTGTAATTCCAGCACACTGGAAGCTGAAGCAGTAGGATCACTGAGGTCAAGGCCAGACTGGGCTACACAGTGAGTTCAAGGCCAGCCTGGACTACACAGGGAGACCCTGACTCAAAAAAAAAAAAGAAAGAAAAAGAAAAGAAAAAAATTACTGACTGTAAGTTTGCTGTGATACTCCAGACAAAGCCACATGTCAAACATACAGTTTAATTCAACTTCTTTAGGGATATAGCAGATTTTTGTAAACTAAACTAAGACTGAGCAAAATTTTGATTCCTTTGACAGTTCAAAAGAAAAACACGAAAAGCTACATAGTCAAATAAGAAAATTTCTTTTAGTTAAAAGAAGTAGTTTATAGTATATAGTCTTTCCATGAAATGACTTCCAAAATAGTCTTCCATTACAGTCCTTCCATTAAAACATCCATATGCTTTTTTGATGAATGAAATCCTGAGTGTGGTAGGTCATGCTGATACACATTAAAAGCAGAGTAGACTTTCTTTCCTTACTGATAAGGCTTTGGTACAAGTGAATTCCATCCTCCAATCTTCCACGAAGTATAAGAGAATCAATTTTAAAATAAAGCATTAGGAAGTAATCATTAGTGAAATAAGCCTCAGGAAATAAGCACTAGGAAAAATAAGAAAAGATGTAAAATCATAAATAATTTTATAGAAGAAATTAAGGCCAAATTTGATTTTTTTTCAAGGAATTTGAATTTTAATGTTGGAACGAAATAAACAACATTTCACAGAAGATTTGGAGGAAATTAAACATTTCAAAATCACATCTTAGAAACAAAAGAGTTGGGATATCGTTGTTAAAATGTTTATGGATGGGTCTAGTTTGACAATTTAGCCTGTCGAATGTGACTTTCACAGTCTGTTGGCAGTTTGTAGGCAAGCCATCACATCTGTGACTCTGTGTTTGATTAATGAGTCTTTCAGCTCATTGCTACCATCTGAAGAAGGGCTGTGGCCTTTCTGAGCTTCACTGGTTTATTCTCCTTAAATGGCAGTCCTGCCAGGGTATCTTCCATATGAAAATCACACCTGGTTAAGGCTAATGAAAACCTCAATATGTCATGTTCTAGACAAGTCAAGAAGCATATAAAACTAGACAAAAGATGTATTCAACTAACATGAATGTAGTTTTGTCATAACCTGCCAATCCAAAAAGTAAAATTCCTCAATGAAATATTTCATAGTGTCAACCTTTAGAGTGGTGATTCTCAGCTCTCTGTGCTATAGGAGGACTTCTACAAAGCCAGCTCCTTGGCTATAAACAATGTCTATTTTCAGAAGAACTAGGAACACTGTAGTTCATGATGAGATAGCCATTTAGCTTTCATTATTTACAAATGATTAATGTGATTGGTGAGTTTTTTAGCCTCTTTGAAAGTCACTGTCTTTTGATGGGTCCATTTGGAGCAGGGCTGGCTTTCTGAGAACTTTCCCTTGAGCACCAGGCATCAACGGCACACAAATTTTCCCCAGTCTTGCTCTGGAAACTGAAAAGCCTTTTAAAACAAGAGTTTATTTCTTCCTGATCCTCTTAATGTGTGAACTAGAGGAACAGGTGAGAGGAAACAAAGAGAACTGAAAGCCAGGACAACCAGAGGTCTAAAGCTAAAAGGCACCCTAGTGTCAGGCAAAGTGGTTGGAAATTGAGGAAATACAGAAGAGAGAAACCTCTTTCTTTTCAGGGTCCTAAATTATAGCATCATTTCTGAAGTGCTATTAATGTCTTAAATATCAATACTACTTACACCAATTAAAGGTATGTGTTATTTTTTCTTTATTCTAGATTTTGGACTAGTATTCCATTCTACAAGCTACATACTGTGTGTAACATGAAGTCTAGGCATAGTTAAGTGGTAGAGGGAATCATAACATTCTAAATACTGTCAACAAATGAGTAGCAAATCACTGAGTTTCCATTCTAGTATGGAAACTAGCAATCTTTAATTTTCTGATCCATGATATTAACAAATCTTTTGTATCACTGTTCATGTTATGCCAACGTTATTCTTCCTAAGTTGGAAGAATACTTGCATGATATTCTGATGAAGTTATTCACATTCCTACTACCATGTTTCTACTTATCAGAAATTGACTGACTAGCAAGTTCACTATTGTCTATACAGTCTACCAAAGTTACTAAAATAAATATTCTCTTTTATTTTGGCATAATCTAAAAATTATCATTACTATCATAAACATCTCCTATGTGATGTCTGTACTAAGAATTTTGATTAAAAAAATGTAGTAATCTATTCACCTTGATTTGTAATTCTATTATTGGAAAGATTTGGAAGGATTGATTTTTGGCACATAAAAATACTCATCCCTTCAAAAAATTAACTGAACAATGTCAACCATGGTTACTTATGCATTAGCAAAGTGATCATTTCAACAAAATTTCAAATAGTTATAATTTAATGCTGGCTGCAAATTTGAATCTCATGAGAAAAATTTTAAGTGATAACGATTGTTGCACTATCAGAGATTCTGATTTAACTGGGCAGTGGGAGGCCTGGGCATAGGTTTTCCTTTAAAAAAAAACAAAACACTCTTTCCAAATTATTCTAATGTACCATTGGTTAAGTACCATTGTCATATTTATTTTGCTGATCTAAAATAAAAACTGAATTCTACATGTGAAAAGTGTTGTCTCAAATTAAGTTTGAAAATCAAATGAACAGTCTTAGGGATTCTTAGATCTATTGTTATGGTTTAGAAGTTGAACCGCAAGTCAAAAACTCTGGGCTGGATCCACTGCTCAGCTATCTACTTGCTCTGACTTCAATAAGTCCCTCAAGACAAATGTTTTCTAAATAATACAATGAGAAAATTAAGATTTCTTCTCACTTTAAAAGCATGATCACCAAGAATTTCCCAGGGTACAAAGTGTTCTTCTTAAATATTAATCAGAGTGCTTATCTGATTCCATTTACTAAAGGCGAGATTTAAACCAGGGCACTGTGTGTCAGATAAGGCACTATTCTCTTCTCCTGTGGGAGGCACTGCTAATTGATCACAGTACCACAGAAAAATCATGATCCTCCTTGAATTTTATTCAAGATAAAACCATTTCCTATTTGGGAATTGAAGAGATAATATTTCAAGAGATGATATAATAGAGTGGTTAGCAAGGGACTAAAATATCCAGAGGATCAGAAACTGTTAGAATAGTTCAACACAAGGGCAACATGTGAATCAAGTCCTCTGCAAGGCTCAGCCCACAGAGGGATGGTCTACTCCTACTAACCAACCGTACTTTCTATACTAACCTATCTTTTGGTGTCAATTTGACTAGAGGGAGAGAAGGGCTTGACCTGCTTGAGCTGGTATTTTTCACTGTAAAATAGTCAAGTAGAATTCTGGTTTTGCAACCATCATGTGTGAGTTTGCTAAGTATGAGTTAATATTACTATATGAAATAAAACCACCAGCCTTTCAAAGCTGCAGATCAGGTCATGGACCTAGGTAGAAATCCCAACAAAATTATATACTGCCCCAGAGGTCAGTATGTCTGTCAGCAACAGAACATTTACAAATATAAATGTAATTGGTGCTATTGGGAGATGGTGGAGCCTTAGGGAGTGGGGCGGAATGGGAGGTGTTAGGTCACTGGGGCTGAACCTTCAACAGGAATGTAGGACTCTGATCGCTTCTTTCTTCTCTTTTGCTCCTCGCCATTACACGAATGGACTTCCTATACCACATGCTTCTACATGATGTACTGCCACAGGCCCCAAAGCAGTGGAGTCCAAAACCATGTGCCAAAATAAAATCTCCTCTTTCTAGGTTGGTTGCCAGCTAATTTGTTGCAGTAATGAAAGGCTGAGAAACACACAATTCAAATGGTTTCCAAATAAAGTATTGTCTTACAAGAACCGTAAAAAAAAAAAAAAGAGGCTTTCAGAAGATGCCAAAAGCTTTTCATTTTTGCAAGGCTTTTCTCCTATTTGGAAAGAACAGTATTTAGATAAAGTGGTAATGATGCAATAAGGAAGAGAGTTGATGCTCTTTGAGGGCAGGGCTCCCATCCCATGCAGTCCTTGGTAACATCCTGTGTGATAAATCCTGTACCAAAAGACAGCTTAGTCACACCATCTGCTGCTTCCTGGGAGATAAATTGCACATTTCAAAGTATGGCAACATTCCACCATAGCATAATGAAGAAAATGAAAAACATATTAGCAAACTGAACACTTTGGGGAAATTTCATTTCAAATTGTATGCTGTTTTGCTTTTAAAGAAGTAAAATTATTAAATAAAGTGTGTGAGAGGAAGCAAATATTCTTCCTTGTAGCGAAATTATGGATGCTTTTACTTTGCGAAAAATAACATTATTTCCAACGAATGCATTAAAATCACACATATAATCGACATTCTCAGAGTTGTTATGAAGAACCATCTATATGTATGTACTTTCACTGAAATCCAATTTCAGTCCTGAAATCCAATTTCAGTCCTAAAATCCTTGGTAGAATATGGGCTAAAAGATCTTAAAAATGAACAATTAATTAAGAGACAATTTCACTTCAGAAATCCCTAGAGGTCTATAGATTTAGCTGGAAGCCATCTCAGACCAGCCAATTCAGAGCATCAAACATAAGCACACTGAATTTGAAGGATTATTCCCTCTCTAAGGCTTTCCAACTGATTCCAAGTAACCAACACCATCCAGCGACAAACCTGAGCTCCACAGAACTGACTGTGTGACTACAGAACAGGCTACAAGAACGTGGAGTGACTGCGAGCAAGACAAATCAGGTACACTTCTCATACTTGACCAAGGCCACTAATAAACTAGCATATCTTCTCTGAAGAGCCATCAATCACATACCAAGAGTGTCCTCATGAAGGCACATCCCATCAAAGCCACATAAAAATAAGGTAAGTAGAATTTTAGTGACAGGCAACAAGGCCATTTGATCTATGAATTCCACAGACATTGCAATTGCTTACACATGCTTCAGGACCTTCAGGGTCGGATGAGGCCAAGGATTGGAAAGAAAGAATTTGTAAGTCTTTTACTATTCTCCAGTTATGGGCCTATTTAGGACAGGTGCCCCTTCTCCCCTCCCCACATCCCTTCACTCAGGGCAGTATCTGACTTCCTCTGAAGCAACCTGACGTTCATTCACAGTGCCTAGGTTGCAAATTGAACTGATTAAATGTGATAACGCAGTAAAAAAAACCAACACTCTAGCCCAAATACCCTCAATACAGCTAATACCTGTATTACTGAGCTTTCTGTCACTGTGGAAAAATACCTGAGATAATCGATTCACAAAGGAAAAGCTTTGTTTTGGCTCACGTTTTCAGAGGTTCAGGCCATGGTCAGCTGACCCTGTTATTCTGGCCTGTGGCAAAGCAGAATATCACAGCAGCCAGTGCACGGTGGAGCAAAGGTGCTCCATGGCAGCCCAAGTGGAAAAAAGAGAGGAACAGGCTGAGGTCCCAAGACTCCTCCAAGTGCATTGCCCCACTGACCTAACTTGTTTTGTTAAGGCTCCACCTCCCCATTCCCAATAGTGTCATAGGCTAGGGACAAAACCATAGTACTCTCTTTGTCAGGCTGTGTTACTACCTATGTCGAATGCCCCATCCACACTACTTCTAACTTGGGTTACCTGGCTGATGTGTCAAATACTACCCTCCTGCACTCGTGTGAGTTAGCTTTCTTTCTCTGATCTTCCACTGTGGTTCTGTGGTTGCTTGCATGAATCTCTATTATAGCTATATCTACAGCTTTTTGTTTATTTCCTCTACTAGATCCCGAGCTCACTGACAGCAGGGGTTGTGTCTGGTTTATCTCTTTATCTGCTGTGCCCAGTGAATGTTTGATGGATGGAGGAACGAATAGTCACACATCTATTTACTCAAAGTCTTGTTGAACTGAATAATGGAAGTATTCTTAGTGTCAACATAGCCTATTTTCTGAAGTGTGTCATACTCTTCTTTCATCTGATAGTAAATACATTCTCTGTATAATAAAAAAACAAAAGTCTGGATTGTTCTTTTATAAAGTTATCTATTTCCAGTGATTCCTAACTATGTTCAAGCCGTTTTACAGCTCTGACTGCTGAAATGGACATTCATCTGGCTTTGGGCTGAGACAGATGAACAAATATGACAAGGTCATAATGCTGAAGAAAAGAGTCTTCTGGACAAGAGACATGTAAACAGCAACTGAATCAGATAACTGACTTCTGTCTAAATCTGTCCAGTGCAGGCTAAAGTTTTGTACCTTAGGCCTCTCACTGTTGATAGGTTAATTCATTAACCTGTAATAATCAATTATTTGACAAAAAGAGATCTCCAAACTTTCAGATCAATGGCTAAACCTCTTTCCTCTTTGTAGCTCTAGAAAACTCACAGTACAGAAAACTGAATATTCTATTTTTTAAAATCACTTAATTTATCCAGATTTTCTTCTGTCTAAAACTCATTAGAAACATAACAATGCTCAAAGTATATGTTAAGGTTTAAATGAAAATTTTGAAAAACAACAGATTTTTATCTCTGGTAAGAGAGATTATAAGATAGATGATGAGGCAGAGCATGACATTAGTAACTTTTATTTGTTCATTATTTATTTATTTTAGTAACTTATTTTATACAATGTCTGTATTGTTCAACTTCAAATGAGCATGTGTGTGAGTTTTAATAGTGTAATAAAGTTTTTAATAAATTAACTAATAAGGCTTGTTTCTTGAGGATCCTTTCCTTAACTCAGAAGTTCTATAAGGAAAAGAAAATCATTCCAACACAAAAAATTCAGGCTGGAGCCGAAAAGCATGAACCCAAAAGCCCATTCTGAGGTCTTTTCCTAATAGCGCTCACAGTCAAAAAAATTGTTAGTGAGTGAGACAAGGTGACACACGCCGAGGATTTCTATGGGTCGCTTGGCTTATAGATGCCTGCAGACTCAGGAAAACAAATGACTTTTGAGACCCGAAAGACTGGAAAGGGGATGGGTGATGGCTATAGACTGGCCTTGGAAGAGCAGAATTGAGGGATGACAGTCAAGGGCGCTGAGGAGAAGAAGCCGTTCACAGGGAGCTCGTCATTGTAGGTGTCAGGAAGCCATTGACTTCCAAATAGCCAGTCCATCTACTTAAGCTGTGCCAACCTTCTCACTGGTAGACTCCACTTAATCTCTTGGTGGAGGGGAACTACAGTCCTGGTCAGGAAATGTTGCATGGTCCTGTCTCTGAAAGAGACATATTACATGGCCATGGTCATAATATAGGATAATATAGTGGCCAATAAAAGAAATAAAATTAACACTTCTATTAGCAGAACTTGAAGACAAGGGGGAAGGCACAGGTAATGTGAATTACATTCTGTATTTTTTTTCATCGCAAGGAGTCCATAATATAATTTTAAGCCAATAAATTTTTTAAAATAATGTTGTATCTATCCCTCAGATTTACAAACCAAAAATAAAATAAAATAAAGTAAAAATAGAAATGTTTCTAAACTGTTACAGTGGGAGTGGAGCTTGTGTTGGGGCGCTTTTATATTTCACATCTCAACATCTTGTACCATTTGAAATAATATATGTAATATATGCATATGTATTAAGTACTATGGTGATTTACAAATATTAATACTATTTTATAAATAAAAAAGGGAACACTGGGCCGGGGATTTAGTTCAGTGGCACTGTGCCTGCCTCAAAAGCACAAGGTCCTGAATTTGATCCCGGGTACCGCAAAAAAAAAAAAAGAGAGAACATTATTTGTTGTTGCTCAGATTTTTTGTTACAATATTTAATTGTATAAATATCTTCAAAGAGATTATCTTCTCATCTCATGTAGGTATATCAACATAAACAGAGATATTCAATGATGACCAATAAGCCTTAAAGCAGTCAGTATAATTTTTGTCTTCTGTCAAACTGAACCAATAGGCCTATGACAGCTACTCCTAGTAGAACCTATCCTAAAACTTTTTGCAGAAAAATATCACAGTGGCTTTGGGGTCTGAACAGCATTTGACAGGGGAAAGACTTAAAGAATAGTCATTGAAAAAAAGAATGTGTTCTATACAAGCAAGTTTTAAAATAGCTTTTGATCTACTGCAAGAACCCCAAAGTGCCAGCATGTGAATGCATAATTAGGTAGAAGGAAAGTCATTACAAAGTGAATTTTGGTTCAATTTGACAAGCAAAAATTTCTCCAATGGGTGCTTTTGAGAAAATTATTATGCCTTCTTCTCATCAAAATGTTGCCAATTCTGCATTTCTGTCAATAGCATTTAACGCGTATTTATTTAGGATGTCTGTTTTCTCACTAAAGTTATGGAGACCTTTATTGAAATTGCTTCCCTCCTAACTTATATAAAAAGCACTCATATATAAGGAATACATATAAGGAATCACTCTTTTGGTCCCCACCTTAGCAGGCACAGAAAACCACCACCTAGGTCTCCTCCCCAGCTGCCCTTCCTCTTATCCACCATGGCATGTGTGCTCAGACTATGTCTCTCTTAAGCTGCTCTCAGCCAGCATCTGGGTATCATGGAGGTACTGCTGGTCCATTCCTGCAGGACATGGGAGTCTCTGATGAGTGGCTGTAACTCAACGAGTCCCCCTTGGCCTTGTCGAAACTTTCTTAGAACTACTCTACTCTCTGAGACTCTTCCTATGCAGTCCTCTATTGCCTTCTTCTTTCACAGGTATTCAGACCTTGTTCTGAAAGTCTTCCCTGGCTACTCTTGCTTCTCCTTTCTGTTCATATTGTGCATTTCTCCCCCTCAAAACTTCTCACACCTCTATTACCATCTTGGCATCTGCTTCTTGGAGGATATGACTACCACACTCAACTTTGAAGAACAAATAAACACAGCACCTCTCTACCTTAAGAATATCCAGTCTAGGGCCGGGGATTTAGCTGAGTGGTTCTGGCGACTGCCTCGCAACCGCAAGGTACCGAGTTCGATCCCTGGTACCAAAAAAAAAAAAAAAAAAGAATATCCAGTCCACACCATCTTCAAAGAGGAAGTATCATACCCACTCTTATGCAAATTAAAAGTAGATTTTTCTGAGCCTCTAACTTCCTTAAAATTCACATGATATATACTCTCTTCCCCAGGCTTTTGCCAGTTTTTAACAGTCCCTCCACCCCAGGAGTTACTAAATCCTAAAAACAGCTCTCTGTTCCTCGCATTTCATTTCCTTCAAGGCTTTGATGATTCCCTCAAGTCTTCTGGCTAAAGCCCAAACTTCAACCTCAGAACCTACACAATCTAAATGGCCAAATTATCTCTCAAGTTTTAACTAGAAGAAGAACCCCTCTTTCTCCAAAGGATTGGTGATGACAGAAACAAAACTGAAGTTTGAGAGATTCATATTAGATAATTTTAATTTTCTTAGAAAAAGAGGTGGGGAAGTCATCTGCTGAGAGGGACATAAGCGCTGGAAGAAAGGAAATAACAGAAGTGATTATTTAAAATGGATTAGAGGACTGGGGATTTAGCGCAGTGGTTTCGCTGCCGGCTGTGCAAGCGCAAAGACCCAAATTCGATCCCCGGTACCAAAAAAAAAAAAATTTTCTGGGGCTGGGGATTTAGCTCAGTGGTGTCAAGCCTGCCTCGAAAGAGCAAGGTCCTGAGTTCTATCCCCGGTATGGCAATAAATAAATAAATAAATAAAATGGATTAGAAATTCAGTAAAGTAGCACTAAAGGGCCCTTTGAAGTACCGTCATGTGGTACTTGATGACAGGGACACACTCTGAGAAATGTGTCCTTAGGCTGTTTTGTCATCAGGTATATATCACAGAGTGTACTTACACAAACCAAGTTGGCTACATGCTCACTAGACAACGTAATTTCATAGGTGTACCATCATGTATGGAGTCCCAGGTTGACTGAAATCGGACGAGGACGTGTTGGGCGCAGGTTCGAGCCCGGTGTCCAGCGGCATGAACTTGTTCACCAACTATGGCAGCTTCCTGGAGCTGTTCAAGGGGAAGACGGAGGAGGAGCAGCGGCAGCGGCCAGAGGAGCCGCCCCCAGGCTCGCAGCTACCGGACCAGCAGGCCTCCGCCAGGGGCCCCGGGGACCCGAAGAGGAAGGACCACCCGGGCGCCACACTCAGCTTCCTGGGCCAACACAGAGGCGGGAACAAACTAGGCCTCCACACGGGAATAGTAGCCAAGAGGCAGAAGCCTGAGAATGAGTAACAAGTAAAGGTGGTGCGTGGGCCAAGTACATGGCAAAGGTGAAAAAGTACAAAGCCCATCAGTGCGGTGATGATGATAAAACTCGGCCCCTGGTGACATGAGTGAGCCCCCTCCCAAGTGCCCAGCCCTGGGACTCTGCGATGTCCATCACTATTCAATGTGGTGGCGGCGGCGGCTTCCCCAAGAACTGTTAGCCAGAAGAACACCAGGTGCTTCCCGGGGCCGCGGACTCTTCTCCAGGACTCTTTTTCGCCTTGAGCTCTAGCCTCCTGAGACTTACTAGAACAGTCGTCTACTGTCTGTCCCCTTTCTGCCACCTCTGTGCTCTCTGGCTTTTTCCTGTCTTCCTTTTCTTGCCTTCCTCTCCTTGCCCTTAGCCATAACTTCTGGGAATTAAAAAACTTCATTTAGTTGGGGGGGGGGGGGACCCCAAAACATGGAACAGAGACGCCGTCAGTCTGGACGTCCCCACATTTTGTTAAGCTGTTCTAAGTACTTTATGTAAATTAATCCCCAGAGAAACCCTAGTACTATTACCTACTATTCATTTTAACTGGAATACCACTGTCTTAACATGAGTTCTTCAATGTATTTATTTGACCAGCTACCCATTGTCATACCACCACAGAAAACAATGAAGTCCCAGAGACCTTATGAAGCAGTGAGTCATGCAGAAGAAAAGGGATGGGAGAAAAGGTGATGGGAGTGGTGGTTTTGTACCAAATGGAAGTTTTTCAAAGTATGAACAAAGAAATGGGTCAAAAAGGTAGACACACCTGAAACTTCCCAAACGAGTGGATATAGCGGTAAATTTCAGAGCTTTCTTTAGGCTCTGTCTACTAACACAAAGAGCAATATCGTCCTTAAATACAACTGTACTTAAAATGCCCTAACAAATGGTTACTTTATATAAATGGCCTTAACACAGTAGATGTTCAAAATGTTTGTTGAATGAGTGAAGTAAGCCAAACTATAAAGCAGCACTAGACAGATTTGACTAAGAGTTTGGACTTGAGCCAGAATCTGAGCACAATTAGAGCTCTGGGCCTCAGTTTCCTTATTAGAAAAACAATGATAATATGCACTACTTTTTAAGGTTACTGTAGGATTTGTAGTTAAATCTGTATATATATATATAGCACTTAAATCATACCAGTCATGTAGCAAATGTTCTGTGTTATTTTCACTATCATCAGTATTATTATAATGAATATATACACAGTAGAGCTAATAAAACACTGACCAGGTGTTATGGTTCAGATCTAAAATGTCCCCCCCAAATCACATATGTTTGGAAGGTGATTAGATCATGACAGTGCTATGCTCACCCATGGATTCATGCATTGATGAGTTCATAGCTGAATATGCTGTTAGGAGGTGGCAGCTGGTTGGAGATGGTCACTGCGGGTCTCTTAGAAGGGTATATTTTTGACCCCAGCTCTTCCTCTAACTCTCTGTATCCTGGCTGCCGGTGAGATGAGCAGCTGTCCTCAGCCAGGCCCTACTACCTTGCTGTTTCTGCCTTGGAGCCAGCCAACCATGAACTGAGCCCTGTAAAAACCTTGAGCCAAAAAGCTCTCTTCCTTTAAGCTGTGGATGTCAAGTACTATGTCCAGCAACAAGAAAGCTGACTAATATGCCAGGAGTATGTTACAGTAGATCAAGTACCAGATACAGAGTCAGAAGTCTTCATTTTAAGTACCAGCTGCCATTTAGTATCTGTGACCTTGGATGTTCAATGTAATGTTTTGCAACCTTGCTTGTGCCTGTGTGTCATTACATGGCTGTAGTGAGGCTCAAAGGAAAAGATTTATGTGAAAAGTCTTTATATGACATAAAGGATGCCAGATATACACAAGTTTCCCATCAGGAAACAACACATCTTTACGAGTTTGTTTGGTTCACATACCAAAATCCTTAGGTCTAGAATTCAGAAGATTGGAGTGTTGAATTTATATACACTAATGGCACAGTAGGCAATCCTTATGCAAGAACTATGCTGCTGCAAGATGTCAGGGTGGGAGGGGGCAGCCCTCTGCTGAAGAACAGGTGGGAAGAAAAGGGTTCTCTAGAGAAAAGGAGCATGAAATAGCCCCAGATTTGAATGTTGTGGCATAAGTAATGTATGTAGTGGCTCAGAGGTGTGTACTCATAAAATCAGCTTCCCCTTTTTCGTAAACCCACCTCCTATCACCAGGCAGTCTGCTGCTGCACCAGGAATTTACTGCAGAGAAGGACTATAAACATCGTGCTAATGGTAGCACTGCCTGAAAATGGTCACTTGAGAGTGCAGCATGTGCAGTTTGAGGCCAGAGACAATATTTTCTACTCTCTACACACCACAGGGCACACACTATAATCTGATGTAGGATAAAGGTGCTTTAATAATTATTATTAAAAAGCAAACAATCCACAGATCAACAGCTCTTTTCCAACATGTTTTCTAATCTCTGTTTCCTCTCAGATGCATGGTTATTGTCCACCTGGAAGGGCCCCAAAGTGATAGCCAGAAATCTGCCACCACCACCCCTTCTGCTGTTCCTGCCATCATATTTAATTGTGTTTGCTCAACTTGGAGCCAAACTCATATGCAGTATATTTAGATGGTTAAAATAGCATAGCACTCCACTGTATTCAGAGATTATTTTCAACACCACAATTCTTGGGAATTAGTCTGGAATAAATAAGTTAAAGAGAAAAGGTGCAGCATAAATTTGTTCCAGTGACAAAGAAAACAGTACCAAAATGGCAATCTGGAGATCCGCCACGAATGAAGGAATAGAGTGTTCCTTTTGGTTCACTCTCCTGAAAATGTAATCACCATCTCATTCGCTACTCTGGATTTATTTTAAAGTGGGTGAGAATGAAAGCAAGAAATGAATAGTTAAGAAACGGTGAAAAGTACCTTTATTATTCCAAAAGATCAATGTACAATTACTGTACTTATTCTCTTAGAGTATTAGAGGTAAAAGTATAGAACTGATACATATATTGATTTTCTGGACCTCTAAGGAGACTTTATTTTCTACAATAGCAAACTTCTAAAGTTGAAACACATATATCATTAATATATATTCAATATCTCTTTTCTGAAATTTTAGCTACTATGCTTCTTCAAATGCTTCCAAAACCACTCATAACTTTTTTACAAAGGCTTGGTTGGATACTTTTGTCAGCTAACTGCTCTTGACTTTCTTACCCTCCATTACGAGTATCATTTAATAAATCCAAACTCTATCACCAAAATGTCAAAAGACATACAAATCACAGAGTAAAACACAGACTTTGTTACTATGGTTTGAGTGGGCTCAATTAATTATGACCAGCTTCCTGTGCTAATCTGAACCTAATTTTACATTATCAGTGTCACCACCATCATCATCTTCACCACCATCATCATCATGGGCATCTTAAACATAAAGAATTTAATCTGATTTTCACCCAAACTTTGAGAATGTAAAGAATAAGTATGCATTTAGATAATTTTTTACTTGTGGCTTTTCAGAGTACACCTCTTGAGTCTACATGACTGGTAATCCGACATCACATTTAAAGAATGCCTACTCTATCTATGTGCATCTCTCAGGGGCAACTTTTTCTCTAAATTCTTATTCCTTGTTTATTCATTAACTAATCCAATAAATACCACTTAGAGCCTACTCTGTGTGCAATGCTGTTCTAGGCATCAAAGATACAGTCAAACTAGAAGGCAAAGTAATAACCTCATGAAGTTTATGTTCTATTATGGGGGCAAGATTAAAACAATAAATAGAAATTAAGATTTTAGATAGTAATACTATCTTAGATAGGTAAGTTACTTAGAGAACTTGTAGACAGTTAGACAAGGTCACCCTCAAGGTGCCAGCCCTCAAGGAACCAACACAGTGAGGAGCCAATATGGAGAACAATTGAGGTACTTCACTGGTTAGCATTATAAAAAAGAAAAGAGGTACTACTTCCCCTAGAGATAGATAGCAGTGATTGATATTCTAAATGGGAAATTCCTTGTAGGTGGCTCCTTTTCCCATTTGATCCCCATTTAATCAATATTACCTGGGTTACTGTACTTGTAATCTTATTGGTTGGTCATGGTTTTGACCCACCTCACGCCCACCTTGTAATTTTCCATTTGGTTTTATAATTTTGTCCCACTTTGTACCCGCCTCACCACATGGCTTTGCTGTATAAAACACCTTTGAGAAGTGGTGTGGGTGGGCAACCCATTTTCCCATCCCCCTTCTGTCTCTCTTAGACAGAAGCTACCTTTCTCTCAATGAGTTTTCCTAACCTCTGTTGTTCTTAGAATTCATTCTTCAATATTTACAGAACATGATCTCACGTTTCGAATAGCTAGCAGGTTTGGAGTTACATCTATTCCTCCTATATTGATGCCTCAGTTAAGAAATCACATACTAGAGTAGAATGCTGGAGTGACTGGAGAACCACATTAGATGGTGACAAGAAAAGATCACTTTCAGGAGATAATATCTTCTCCAGATGGACAAGATGGCACAGGCCATGTGAAGAGCTGAGGAAACTTCAAGTATCAAGACCCTAAAGTGCAAAAGAACCCAGAGAACCCAAAGAATGTGAAGAAGACAACCTATTTAGAGTGTCATGAATGGATAGGAGGTGTTTTGAGATGAGGTCATATAGCATGCAGAGAACACATCCCTGCCAAAGACTTGGGCAACCACTTTGAGTTGTTCCGCCTTTGGAGTCACCACCCAACCAGCTTGAAGAACCAAGGCCAGTACTGCTTCAGACACATATGTGGCTGGCAGCACAGATACCCTCTTCCATGTTTCTCAACTTTCATCTCTGAAGTATTCATCTCCTGAATGGCTTACTTGGCCTTTTAAAGCCCCTCTCGATCATTTTCTCCTAGTCTTTCAGGCTACTGGGGCTGCTGCTGTTCTAGGACTTGATACTTGACCTGACCCTCACTATCGCTGAGGCGTAAGGTCTACACAAACTCTGTAGTGTGAGAACTTGATTTCACAGCAAATCCTTCATGGACTTTACCAATTCCTTACCCAACCAGAACCAACACTACTACTATGTTATTACTTTTCTGAGTATGTATTGTGTTTTCAACTTTCAAAAATACTTCCAAATATTTTAACAGGATTGACTGTATCAATAATCTCTACAAAGTAGCTGTATGGTTACCATTGTTTCATATTAAAAATAAGAAAATTTGGGGCCAGGGATTTACCTCAGTGGTTCTGGCACCTTCTTTGCAAGCACAAGGTCCTGAGTTTGATCCCTGGTGCCAAAAAAAAAAAAAAAAAAAAAAAAAAAAAAAAAAAAAAATTTAAAGTCAAAGGTAAGCTCTTGAGAACCCAGGAATCCTGCTTTCCTATCTCTATCTTGTTTTCAGGATGAGGGAGGTCTGGTTCACACCAGGCATCCTAAGAAATTAAGTCCACAGATGGTCTGTTTTTGTATAGAAGTTGAAGACCAGACACAAAGGAATTATAGAGGTGACCAGAAAGGAATCTCTTCTCCTGAACTTTTTCATACTTGTGTAGTTGAGTTTACTTTTCTTTTTAACATTATGTCCTGATACAACATTCACAGCCTCATTCACACATGTAGGCCATAACATACAGGTCTATTAGGAAAAATATATTACCAAGAAATAGATCCACAAGACAGCAAGTGACTTGGTCAACTGATGAGTTTGGGAGAAAGAACCACATGTATTCAGCCAAGCTGCTCTTGTCTTTCCTTCAGCTTTGCCTAACCATAAATTGTAGGTAAGAAGTATCATTTTGTAGATATGCAGCTCTCATTCTAAAGCTCAGTGTCTGTGGTCTCATTTTCAAATATGTATCTTTCAGAAAACCATGTCAAAAAATTCAATGAACTCTTTTTTAAAAGTCAGCTTTTTCAGATAAGTCCAAACAAGACAGTATATTAGAGGGAAAAAAAGTTTCCTTACAGGTTCAATATTAATCAAAACTAATAAATAACATTCTTAAAATAAATGGGAAAGGGATAGAAGAAATTAAAACACTCACATGTCTTTTATCCTTCTAAGGTAGCTCAATTAGCTTCACTGTAGCTAGTGATGTGTGGTAGTTTGCAACAGAATGCTTTTCATTCCATTCTTTAAAAATCCAAGGTTGTTATGAAGATGAGACTCTAGCTGTTTCTATTAAAAATTCATGACCGCTTTCCTAGAGAACTGTTTTGACCTGTTATTTCTGGCTAAATTTGCAGGAGTTCTTTCTCTCCCACTCACTACGGCACATATCTCAGGAAATAGACTTTAATAGCTGGAGACCTAATTGAAGTATACCTGCAGCCATTAAACAAAAATAACATAATGCAAGCCTGCTTAAAGCACAAGTTTCCTTAGAGGTGAATTTTATACAACACAAATGCAGTAAGTTTTGAAGGACATGTTGTCCCTAGGGTACCATTTAGTAGATTAGAAAGAGCAAGTCACATAGCAGATGTAACAGTCTACATAAACTCAAAACTTTCCAAATAGCAAGGAAAAAATATTTATTTTCATGAGTCTGTTTCCAGACAACATTTCATATTGTGTACACATCAGAGGACTTGGCCTCTGCTCCATCCAACTCACCTCTCACCTCTCCGAACACGTTTGGAACAGGATAGGAGCACCTCTGGGGTGCACTGTGCACAACTGGGATGTGCACTGGGTCACTGCCTACCAGGTGGTGAGTTCACTAGGAGTTAAGATTCTGTCTTTAATGAGGAAGGTTCTGGATTGGTCCACTTTGCCCATGATGGGTGAGTGAGCTTAATTCGGTGTTGAAATATTAGGAATACCATTTTGGCCACTTATTGAAGCTACAGTTTTTATTGATGCCAAAGCCACTCCTTTTTTAAACCCTCCATACGGGAAATACTGTGCTATTTCTCTCATAGTTAATTTTCTTACAAGCATGCAGATTTCTCAAGGGTGATTTGACAGTTCTACTATGATGTGAATAATTTCTTTCAGGAAAAAATGATTCTCAATATTTTTGCAAAAACTATATATATCACAAAGATCACATAGAAAATAATTCCAATACTTAGATATCAACAAACAGATGATCCATGAACAATAAAAAGAACCATATATATCTGTACACACACACACACACACACATATATACATATATATTTGAAAATATAACATTAGCTAAATTCACTTTTGAAAATTTATACATTATAGTGTTCACTGAAAACTCTAAAGTCATATAAAAACATGTTAATAGATCCAGAATAGAAAGAAAATGTGTGTACACTGGTGCAAAATAAATTACCAGCCTAGGTTCCCAAGCTAAAAAATCACATTACCATTTTATTGCATTGCACTGGCATATATGTGCGTGTAAAAGAGGAAGCAAGTGACAGTACACCAAGATAGTGCCCAGATAACTGGCTGTAAAGTAAAAACCTCAATCATGACAGTTTTACTTATGTTTCCCCTGATTAGACTAGTTGATTTGGTTTGGCATTTTGTGTGCATTCATTAAATTGTAAACAAAGGCATACTATGGTGATATTCAAGTCAATTACTTTTGGTGTTTACTACAGTATTAAGTACACAAAATCAAAAATATTAAAAATTGAGGTTAAAAGCAACTAATTTTATCTGGAAGCCAAATTCTACAAATGTTCACCATGGAAAAAGGAATTTAGGAAGTCTACTCCTAATTTTAGCCATTTTTTAAAAATTTGAGAGACTGGAGACAAGGAAAAGAAAAGATTGCTCTGCTGACAAAATATTTGCTCTTTTTCCAAAAATCACATACACATAGACACACACACACACACACACACACACACACACACACACACACAAAGATCCTCAATCGTATTACCTGTTTTTGAGCAGTACATTGAAGGTCATCTTGTCGAGTCCCAGATAATTTGGCAGCAACTTTGACCAATTCCAGTTCCATTTCGCGATGGCTGACTGTTGATAAATGAGAAGACACTATTGTTAGTTATTAATCAGAGTTAATATGATCAGTAAATTAAAGCTCCAGCTGTGATAGACTAACTGAGAAGGAGGGGGGTTCAGAACAAGGACTTAGACAGATAACATCAATCATGTCCACAGAAGAAGGTTTTTATTCCAATAAGACAGCAATTAATTTATAAATCCTTTTGGGAATGTAGTCATTACTTATAAAAATATAAATCAATTCCTTGAGTCGTTATTCTTCCAAGTGTTAATGGCCTTTGCCCAACAAGTTCCTCTGAGAGGGTGACTCTTCAAAAAAAAAAGCAAAATAATTGGCAACTTTTTCATGTATCAATTTATAGGGTCTTTAAACATCCTAAAGTTCGACGGAAAAAAAGGAACTCAGAAATGTTAAGACTCAAATTGTTAAGACGCAGCTTAGAATGTGATAATCTTAATGCTAAGTTTTTGGTTAAGAAAATGTTTTAAAGAGAGAATATAAGGCCCTGCAAATATAAACAGCATGATTCTTTTTTTCTCACTAATTGATAATTTCATGACAGAGCAAGAAGAAAAATTACTATGGAAAAGAAAAATCTCATAATCCAGAACTCAATACAACATGCCATTTATTTAAATGAAGTAAGGATGATTTAACAGTTGCAATAATTATTTATGGTTTGGAGCAAGCTAATGTAGAATGCAGGAAAGCAGCCAGTAAATCCCAACTTACATTTGGTTTTTAAAAATTATATTTTTATTTCTTAACACTAAATAGTTTGGATTATAAGGCTGCTGTTTAAAATCCAACTGGAGCTATCCACTGTCAACTGCTGATTAATCGAGCTCTACAGTCCTGTCATAGAGCAGGAGAATTCCACCCTGGGATGTCAGTATTGAAGGTCTTATTCTACTACAGTATTGATGAATGTAGAAGAGAGCTGTAACAGGCATGGTAAAAATATTATCTGCATGCCAAATTGGGCCATAGTTTTAATTCTTATTTTCATCAGAGCTCTAGGTCAAGCAATTCTTCTCTTCTGCCCTGTTAATTCAAATTGTCTGTCAAGCGGTTTCTGGAAAAAGCCACTAAAAGAATGAACAAAGCAAAAGCAACTGCAGGTTGAAAATACTTTGGTGGAAAGTTGATCTTCTTTTAATGTAATTACTGGAACGGGCAGCTTAAACATGGCATAATTTGACATTTTAAAATGTATAGCATTTATGATAGTGCCTTTATTTCAAATATCCTGGCTTTAAGGTCACTAGTATGTTCATTTTAAATTTGGGAATGTGTCTAGGGTTATAAATAACAAATATTTCTCATGCCACTTTAACTAGAAGCTCAACACTCTATTTATGATTCACCGTAAACTATCTTCTAATTTACGTGATACATCTATAAAGATTGCAAGATGTTTTATTTAATGTATCAGGGAATAAGTGGTGACAATGGAGGGGAAGAATGTTACAAAATTCTTAGTTCTTTGGGCCATTTGTAGATCCAGTCTCTCCCAATAGCAAACTGAACTGGTCAAAATTAAGTTTCATTGACCAAATGTATGAATCAGCTTGACAAACAGAAAGAAGGTAATATAACTTTTAAAAGCCAATTTTTACAGACTATATCAATAAGAACAAGGATTTTTGTTTTCCAGTTCCCTCCCTCCAAAAAATTATGAGCAAATATTAAAAAATTCAAAGTATTTTTTTAGTTGTGTTAAAAAAACCACACATTAAGATTAAACTTACCATTTAATTTCCACATACCTGATCTAGCATGTTTTCTCTAAACACCTTATATACATGGAAAGGGTTAAAGGCAGAAGGCTGATCTTCCACACTCT
Organism: Heterocephalus glaber; assembly: GCF_053883595.1. Taxonomy (NCBI): domain Eukaryota; kingdom Metazoa; phylum Chordata; class Mammalia; order Rodentia; family Bathyergidae; genus Heterocephalus; species Heterocephalus glaber. Next base: position 19,703,189 of record NW_028258312.1, on the reverse strand, counting down.
TCAGTGTCATCTTTAAAGGTCGGATGGGTAATGACTTTTTCTCTGAACCATTCATAGAAAACAGTTGTTGTTTTAAATATTCCTTCAAGGAAAAAGAATTATAAGTCTTGATGGTAAAAGCATATATTCCCTTTAAAAATAAACTGATCAATATCCAAAATTGACCCTTTCAGCACATTTGTATAATTGCCTCGGGAAGAATACATTTTTCAGAAGATACACAGCAGAGGATCACTGTAATAAATTCATCAAGAATAGGTTTACTTAACATATACTGTGGATTTAAAGACCATCCAACACATTTTCCTGTAATGAATGAATGCTTGGTATGGCAGAGACTTGTTAACAGGCATTGTCTTATCATTGGTTCATGTGTTACTATGCCTGTTTACTAAAACTTAACTCAGGTACATGATTATGCACAAGATTCCTCACCCACTTATTAAGTGCAGTTGCTCCCTACTTCAGGCTCAGCAGAGCACTAAATATTCTGATATTATATTGCAAGTAGTATCGTTCTAGGGAGAATTATTTATAATGCAAGCTCCTAAACTCTATTTCTGTGCTATGAACTGAAAAATATCAGGGTTCAATAGAAGCTCAAAACATGTAATTCTAATCCTTCTAAGCGCCAGTGCAGTCCCTGGGCAAAAAAGGACAATCTACTGTATCACAGCTCATTTCCAACTCATAAATAAACAGGGTCCAGAATCTTAATCTACTTTATAGGACTCTTTTTGGAAGACAACACATTACAATGACTACATCTACCCTTAATTGATGAATGCTCACTATTCATAAATAAGTCATTTAATAAATAAAAGTAGATGTTCTCCTGACTTTAATATGTCACAATACAATGGGTTTTTTTCCCTTCAAGGCTAGGGTTTGGAAAAAGTTCAGAATGTTAGAGCTGAGTAGGACTTCAGAGGTCACCTAAACCCCCTCCTACTCAAAGTCTGGTCACAGCCCCTCAGAGTCAGCCGCACACTGAAGAGCGTTAGGAAAGCAGAGCCTCAGCCCCCACTGAGCCAGAATAGCCCTGTTAATAGGGATTCCCAGGAGAACAGGAGTCACATGAAAGCTGGAGAAACTCTAGCCCAAAACTGCACTCCCTGGTTGGCTATAAAAGTCAGGAGACAAGCCTGAGGTCACATGGAAGCGAGTGATCCAGTTAAAGCAAGAAGCCATAGATCCAGGCTCAGTTCTTTTTGCTGTGCCCTACAACTGTATGACTGTGTGGCCATTGTGGAAGGCAAATTTCAGATCCTAAAACCTAAATATACAAAGAAACCACTACTAATGTTAACAATAATAGTCATTTCTTAAACTTGTTCATTGTAGAGCATATGTCTTTGGAAATATTAATTTTGTTACGTCTGGTAGAAAAACACACGTGAACTCTTACTAAATATTATTAGATAATGACAAAGCCACCAGAAAAGAATTTTATGCCTAGATTTAGATTACTGAACTCAAACAAAATATTTCTCTACCATAATTTATAATTTAAAATTTAAAAGAATAAAATTCTCTTCATTGAAAAAAATCTCTTTGTTCTGGCTAATAATTTTTTGAAACTGATTTCCCCTTACTTAAGTATATTTTGACTTTTATTATTTCCACAATTAAAAAAAGTGCACTGTTGCAAGTTGTAAACAAAATGGTATTTTCTCCCTTGTTAATCTTTTGCCATGGTAAGAGTCATTAGTACTTCTTAAAAAACAGATTCTTTTGTATGACTTGCTTTAATCAGCTGCAAACAGTGCTATTTCTTCAGAATATTCCCAGTCTGTCTTGAACACCATCTTTATCCCCGCACATGGAAGCTTATTTCTCCATCATGACTTCTGTCTTTTCTTCACTGAGTTGTTCTACTTGTTTGATGAGCTCACTGAAGACTATCAAATCTATAAGCATGGTCTGCCTCATCTGTGCTCATAGCCAGGATCTCACAATTGTACTTCTTTGTTCATTCATCTAACTTTCAACTCAAAGGCATTTTTTTTTTTTTTGTACTGGAGATCGAACTCAGGACCTTGTGCTTGTGAGGCAGGTGTCAGAACCACTGAGCTAAATCCCTGGCCCTCAAAGACAAATCTTTAAGCCCATTTTTCCTCACAGTTTCTGTCTCCATCAATAAGGCACCCATTCTTCCCCTCACCTAGGCCTGTACCCACAGATAATTCTAAACCTATGCCACATTTTGGAGTAATATTTAGCAGCACATGTGAAGGTAGGGTACTACCCATCCCATGAACAAACATCACTGTCAACTGCACCTATGGCATGCTGGTGCCTCGTGTATAAAAGCAGCCATAACTACTATACTGGTCACTTAGTCACCCTTGCATTGTTTGAGTTTATCACCTGTGTTTTTAATAGTCACCAGGCAAAAGTCTGCCGCTTGCTTTGCTATGTGTCATCTAGCATTATGCTTCCTACTTTGCTGTGCATGCCTCACTCGGCAGAATAAACTAGTAGATACTGAGCTCTATGCTCATCTGATAGACACTACCATAATAGTAAACATATTTAGGTAGTAAACATATTCAGAAGAAAAATCATAACTTTGAGCTTAACTGACCAAAATTTTGTGGTATCCCAGTGAAGCTCCCACAGTATACTGTTCAAAACCACTGCCTCAGTTACATGGGTTCTACAGGGGAAGAATATATCGGAGAACTGATGGGCAATAAAGATACAACTTAATCTTTGATGATTTTGTTTATTCGTAAAACTGATCTTTTCTATCAGTTTGTCAATCATACAAGCTATTAATATCCCCACAGGTATTGTGACACCACTTTATGAAAGCCCTGAGGACAATCATACTGCAACTTCTGTTTCTCAATAGTCACCATAGTAACTGGTCCATCCAGGGGGCCAAGTGGATATACCATCGAGGAACATGACTTCACCAGGGAGGAGCTTCACTCGGCCAAAGCCAGGAGTTCCTCAGTTTCCCAAAAAGAAACCCCACGTAGGCTATGTGGGGTCTTTACCAAGAGTGCATAGGCCCAGTCACTCAGTAGCAATTACACATTGAGCTCTGGTGCTTTAAAGACAGGGTCATTTCTCACATAAGTTTACCACTGAGTACACTGTAATGTTACCGATTTATTGACTGTTGGGTGAATCTATGAAGTCCAGGAATCAAGATTTACTTGAAATTACTCTCAGACAGGTAACAGTAGAGAGAACATTCATATAACTGAGTTGTAAAATGCTGTCACAGAATTTAATTCACTCATTGGAAATGTATGGTTTTTAAGGCCTACATAATTGACAAAAAATGTATTTATGGGTTTGCAAAAATAAACATAATTACGAATGCCACATTTTAATTCAGATACCAATGATCAAGATAAGTTAACAAATATCTATTAGTTTAAGTAAATAGCTAAGATAACCCACTTATTTATGTTTTTGCTGAACAGCAGGGTCAAAGGCTAAACAGGGCAGAGAGATGGACAAGCCTAACATTGGTTCTCACCAGTGTCTGCGCATTAATGAATTTTCCTGGGTTAATCTGCCTGATCTCCAAAATGGTTCAATATTCTTGTGAAGTTTTTCATTACAAAAGAAGTCTCCAACTTCACCAACACAATAATGTCTTCAGGAAAACAGCTCTCTGTCTCTCTTCAGAAAATTCTTCATTTCCACAAATACCAGATTTTAACATCAGCTTAATGGTCACACACACGCAATTCCCAAACTACACCTCTATTCTCTGCAATTCAGAACTGAACTGAATTTATGAGCCGTGTTATTGTTTAAATCATACAAATAAAACCTACATTGTTTCAGTGAAGCTTTTTCTGTACAAATGCAGAACAGCCGGGGCTGGATAGATTCTATTAATAATGCAATATTGAGTTTGGTATTGACTTTAAGAAGTATTATCACCTCCTTGACTAACCCTTAGCTGCCAGCAGACGCCGCCTCAGGCCAGTACACACCTAATTGCTCGGTAAAAAGGCCGTTTCCCTACCTCATTGAGCTGCATGATGTGATAAATTTGCCTCAGGTACTTGCTGCCACCTGGTTTGTGGCAGAGATCCAGGACCATCGTGTTTATTTTCTGCTCAGTCAGTTCAAGAGCAGTATCTCCTTCTTCTGAAACTGTGCTTTTCTCCACTGTCATAAATGCACTAAATACAAAGGAAGTACATAATATCAGTGGTGAAGAATTATAAAGATGGAAAATAATCAGAGAGCTTGAGTGTGGAGAGTCGATATAAATCTCACACTCAAAGCACCCATAAAGACTTCAGTCAAATAGGTAAGCTTTCCCCAACCCCTCTTGCACATAGAAACAGCAGCACCTTAGAATTAAGCACCTGAAAGCATTTTTTAAAATGGAATCATTTCTTTTAAAGCATTTCTTTATTGCATTTATACTCCTATCTATAAAACATTTTCCCATTACTGCAATTGTTGAAATTGCTATAATCATGGGGTGAAAACAAAACATTTCTTTTTAAGAACATGTGAGAAATAATTTGTATTTTCTCTTTGAGGATAAAAAGTATCTTTGATGCCAGAAATAGCTTTGGTATTCTGCCTTTTGTAGATTCCTCTTTACACCTGTCTTAGAACACATTAAAGACTAATTCAAGTGTCAAAGGGGGGAGCCTATTATGCTGACTATAGCCTGTATCCTTGGTGGCAGTGTGCTTACCACTGGGTATTTTAAATTGGCCTTTGACACTTGTTGCCTTTAAAAAACACACGCCCCTCTCCTTTTCTGTAACAGATACTTAGCACAAGTCACTACTCAGGTTATTCTTTGAGCAAAAGGGGCCTACCATTACCTCCCCGTGAATCTCGAAGATACAGTCCTGACACATTTCCTTTCAAATAACCCATGTGTCTAGTCTTAGTTTGAAGATTTCTGCACGCTAATAAAGGGTGAGATAAAAACTTTTAAAATGGTTTATCATTGTCATGTATACCATATACCCTCCACATGATTTTCTTGTCATGCTTGCTATTGGTTCAATCAAGTAGTCTTAGGAAAACTCATGGTTTTCCACTGTTTCCCAGACTAAATGAAATTTACTGTGGTGTAATCAGCTGTAGACTGCAGTTCATTACTGAGATTTTGCCATGATTATAAAATTAGTTCTGCTAAGAGTCAGTGCCGCTGACCTGAAGACTGAACCAAATGATACCCAGCTGCTGGACATTAACTTGGATATTGCTTCCACATGTAACTTCAAAAGATCTTCCCCCCCAAAAAAATTTGAAGATCATATAAGCCCTGCTAAAACTGATAATAATAAAGCAAATCCTACTTTTAGACATATTCAGTGGCTAGTGTAAATCTTTATAAAAAGATCTTATTATAAGAAAGGAAGTTTGCATGGATCTTTTTGAAGCTGCATACAGGTTGCAAGCAAAATTTCTTGAGAGGCTTTGTAGAGGCTGACATTGAAAAAGTTGAGGCTCTCTGACAAAGGAGTATCTCAGTGTCAGCCCCTGAATTGTATCCTTTCCTGTCCATCACTGTGCAGGTGAAGCAAATGATTGGATTCAGTCAATGCTATGATTAATGAGTTCCTCTCTGGATTTGGGACTGCCTATCAATCATGTCATTAGGGAGAATGTGCCCTGAAAGAGGCAGGCCTTAGCCCAGGAATAACTGCATTAATCTTAATCTGTATATGCATCCAGCCAGCCAAGTCAGGGTCACCATGATGAAAAACAATAATCTTCAAGTCGACAAATTACTTTGCAAAGACAGACATTTCTTTACTTTTTGGGCTGTGTGTTCTCCAGAATCTAAGTTGACTGTTTACAGCTTGTGAGTTACTACAAAGTGAAGGTTATTTTAATGAATAGTAATGCTTGCGGAAAGGATGCGGGACAGGCAATGCTTACAGCTGCCACCTTTTTAATCGACTGCAGTTACTTTCACCATTTCCACAAAATCAAACAAATCTGCATGCAAGGGAAAGAAATTCAGTTTAACAATAGCATGTAGTTCCGCAATGATCTTTAGGAAGTAAGATTTGACTTAACAGAAGAACTATATTAGTATAAAAAGTTGACATACTAATATTAAAAACAAAACTATTGGTAAAGCCAAAGAACCCTCTACTTAATACAGACATCATAATGTGAAATACATTTTACTTACTCTGTAGAGCTATGAACTAAATGATCATCAATTAATGAGAAATACTTAGATATAGAAGTTCATGTGTGTATCAGA